>NC_084586.2:1882500-1890000 GCF_033978685.3 Nerophis lumbriciformis
ATTAGACGGTTACAAAGTCCTTTGACCTAATCATTTAAAAGAGCATCCAGTCATATATACTGTATGTAGAAGTATCTAGTTGAAGATGTGACATGTGGAAGCCATGATGTGGAAGTATCTATTTGAAGATGTGACATGTGGAAGCCATGATGTGGAAGTATCTAGTTGAAGATGTGACATGTGGAAGCCATGATGTGGAAGTATCTAGTTGAAGATGTGACATGTGGAACCTGTGATGTGGAAGTATCTAGTTGAAGATGTGACATGTGGAACCAATACAATATATAGACTTTTTTTTTTGGTTTTGAGGACCTGAATGGGTCTCCGTCATAAAAATGTTCAAATTAAGTGGAATGTTATTTTTTCAATGCTTAAATCTTTGGATCAGTGGTTGTCAAACTTCTTTCACCCTCAGAAAACACTTGGCTCTCCAAGTACCACCATAATGACCAACATTAAAGTACAGTAGCGTAGTAGGCCTAAGTATTCATTTTAAAAAAACAAGGCAGACAAGCCAATGCAGCGTTACACACAGTTTGACCAGTAACACTGTGTTTGAACATTTGATGAAGTGATTCTTTTTACCAGTACCACAGTTTGAGAATCACTGGTCAACATCAATTTCAGATATAAGTTGATGCAAGTTTTGAATTATCATTTTTATTTTTTTTACGCCCTTTTAGTCAAAGAAAACCTTGTTTTTTATGTCAAAAACATTATTTATTACAAAGTGGAATATTTGATGTGAGGTATTTGGAGTCAATAGTAACAACATTCATTTTGATTTTTTTTTTCTTTTTTCTTTTTTACAACTAGTTTTTTTTTATAAATCTCATTAAAATTTCATCTATCCTAAAAGTGTTAAAAATAAATAATACATTTTTATTTTATTTTTTCAACCCATAAATCTCCAGATCAGCTTCAGATTTATCCGTCTATTTTAAATTTGTATTATTTTGTTCATGGTTTTTTTTGTTTTTTAGGCCCTTTTTGTCAAAGAAAATGTGTTTTTTATGGCAAACACACAGAAAATACAATATTTCCCCGAAAAAATATTTTTAAATGTAAAATTTGATGTAAAGTAATTATTAGGGACCGCAATGTCCCTTTGCTTAGCTTAGAGGTGACAGAGCTTTCGCCGTTGCTGCTCCCAAGCTCTGAGTGTTAGACAAGCCTCCTCTCTTCCTGTTTTTAAATCTCTCTTAAAAACATACTTTTATTCCATGGCTTTTAACACTGAGTGATATCCATCCTGCAATGGCGCCCCATAATACACCTGCTGTGATCCTGTTTTTATGTTTTTATGTTTTTATTAATTCTATTTTAATTATTTATTTTTTATCGTGTTCTGTTTGTGTTGTGTTGTGTTTGCTCGGTACTCGTTTTATCTTTTAACCTGCTCATTGTACAGCACTTTGGCTACCCCTGTGGTAAATTTTAAATGTGCTCTATAAATAAAGTTGATTTGATTTGATTTGGGACAGAGGACTCTATTGTAATTGTAAGGTTTTATTATTATTTTTCCGCCGCCTCTTTGAGCTGTAATTTGACCCCCTTAACATGCTTCAAAACTCACCATAATTGACACACACATCAGGACTGGCAGAAATTGCCATTTAATAAAAAAATAAATAAATTAAAAAAAACGCAATATTGCGCTCTAGCGCCCCCTAGGATAAAATACACAGACAAAACTGCTTGTAACTTCTGGTAGGAATGTCGTAGAGACATGAAAAAAAAACCTTTATATAGGTATAACTTAGACCTAGATTTCATACATTGACATTTTTTCAGCAAAAATCAACAGGAAGTTAGCAATTCCCCCTTCAAAACAAAATGTTAGTAAAAACAGTCACTTTTGCCTCTTTGAGCTGTAATTTGACCCCCTTAACATGCTTCAAAACTCACCATAATTGACACACACATCAGGACTGGCAGAAATTGCCATTTAATAAAAAATAAAAAATAAAAACAAACGCAAAATTGCGCTCTAGCGCCCCCTAGGATAAAACACAGACAAAACTGCTTGTAACTTCTGGTAGGAATGTCGTAGAGACATGAAACAAAAACCTTTATATAGGTATAACTTAGACCTAGATTTCATACATTGACATTTTTCAGCAAAAATCAACAGGAAGTTAGCAATTCCCCCTTCAAAACAAAATGTTAGTAAAAACAGTCACTTTTGCCTCTTTGAGCTGTAATTTGACCCCCTTAACATGCTTCAAAACTCACCATAATTGACACACACATCAGGACTGGCAGAAATTGCCATTTAATAAAAAATAAAAATAAAAACAAACGCAAAATTGCGCTCTAGCGCCCCCTAGGATAAAACACAGACAAAACTGCTTGTAACTTCTGGTAGGAATGTCGTAGAGACATGAAACAAAAACCTTTATATAGGTATAACTTAGACCTAGATTTCATACATTGACATTTTTTCAGCAAAAATCAACAGGAAGTTAGCAATTCCCCCTTCAAAACAAAATGTTAGTAAAAACAGTCACTTTTGCCTCTTTGAGCTGTAATTTGACCCCCTTAACATGCTTCAAAACTCACCAAACTGGACACACACATAAGGACTGGCAAAAATTGAGATCTAATTAAAAAACTCAAAATTAGGAAGAAAACACTGACACAACTGCTCCTAGGAAGAAAACTCAGACAAAACTGCCTGTAACTTCCAGTAGGAATGCCTTAGAAACAAAAACCTCTATGTAGGTCTCACTTAGACCTACATTTCATATATTGACAACCCCCAGCAAATATCAACAGGAAGTTTGCAATTCCCCCTTCAAAACAAAAGTTTTGTAAAAACCGGTCACCTTTTTTCAAACATGATCTCCTTTGAGCGCGTTTGTCGTGTCGGCTTCAAACTAGCACAGGAGAGAGATTGAACCCTTCTGATTAAAAGTTGACCAAAGAGTTTTAATTACTGCTCCGGTTTGGATTTTATGTGCCGTCAAAGTCGGTCCCGTCCATCGCTGCTTGCAGCTTTAATTTTGATTTATTATTATTATTTGAGCAATGACAGTTTAAACAGCCTGCATGGACAAAACTGCTTGTAACTTCTGGTAGGAATGTCGTAGAGACATGAAACAAAAACCTTTATATAGGTATAACTTAGACCTAGATTTCATACATTGACATTTTTCAGCAAAAATCAACAGGAAGTTAGCAATTCCCCCTTCAAAACAAAATGTTAGTAAAAACAGTCACTTTTGCCTCTTTGAGCTGTAATTTGACCCCCTTAACATGCTTCAAAACTCACCAAACTGGACACACACATAACGACTGGCAAAAATTGAGATCTAATTAAAAAAAAACAACCCCAAAACTCAAAATTAGGAAGAAAACACTGACACAACTGCTCCTAGGAAGAAAACTCAGACAAAACTGCCTGTAACCTCCAGTAGGAATGCCTTAGAAACAAAAACCTCTATGTAGGTCTCACTTAGACCTACATTTCATATATTGACAACCCCCAGCAAATATCAACAAGAAGTTTGCAATTCCCCCTTCAAAACAAAAGTTTTGTAAAAACCGGTCACCTTTTTTCAAACATGATCTCCTTTGAGCGCGTTTGTCGTGTCGGCTTCAAACTAGCACAGGAGAGAGATTGAACCCTTCTGATTAAATTAAATAATTACTGCTCCGGTTTGGATTTTATGTGCCGTCAAAGTCGGCCCCGTCCATCGCTGCTTGCAGCTTTAATTTTGATGTATTATTATTATTTGAGCAATGACAGTTTAAACAGCCTGCATGGCAGCTTTGTGTTATTAGCGTCACCATGGCAACTTGTTCTTGTCACAACTTGCTCTTTGATTCCACTTTTTTTACGTTTTATTTTGAAATGTGAATAATGTGAATGTGCCGCGGGTCGTTCTAAGTTAGTTGTGGCCGCAGTTTGTACGCCTCTGACACGGAGCGTCAAGACGCGGTCACTTTGCTGCCGAATGAAAGCAGGAAGGAAGACGAGAAGCACCACTCTCTCTCTTTCTAAACTTTAGACCTCGGACAGGAAAAACCTGGAAGACTTTTATTTTTGGAAAGAGGATGTTTTATTTTCGGAGTGTCGCCGTGTTGACGTGCCAGCAGCAGATTTAGTGTGGAGACAGCCTTGCTGTGCCTCGGTTCACATCCAGAAAACATTCTGGATCAGATCCACTATCCTCTAAAGCAGGGTTTCTCCACCCTTTTGACATCAGAGCCCAACTTTTCTACTACACAGGGGCCCGGGGCCCGGGGCCCACTCAAAAATAACACTAGTAATCTTACACTGGATTTGAATGGTATTTAATAATTATATCTGACCTACATGTGTCCATCACAAAGATTATTATCAAGGCTTAGGTCAGGCTGACTGCAAAATAAATACTAATCAAACATACTGCATAAGAAGGGACTCATAAATAGTGATGAAAAATGTACAAACCCCAAAACCAGTGGAAGTTGGCACGTTGTGTAAATGGTAAATAAAAACAGAATACAATGATTTGCAAATCCTTTTCAACGTATATTCAATTGAATAGACTGCAAAGACAAGATATTAAACGTTCGAATTGGAAAACTTTATTTTTTGGAAAAATATTAGCTCATTTGGAATTTGATGCCTGCAACATGTTTCAAAAAAGCTGGCACAAGTGGCAAAAAAGACTGAGAAAGTTGAGGAATGCTCGTCAAAACACTTATTTGGAACATCCCACAGGTGAACAGGCTGATTGGGAACAGGTGGGTGCCATGATTGGGTATAAAAGCAGCTTCCATGATATGCTCAGTAGTTCACAAACAAGGACGGGGCGAGGGTCACCACTTTGTCAACAAATGCGTGAGCAAATAATTTAAGAACAACATTTCTCAACCAGCTATTGCAAGGAATTTAGGGATTTCTCCATCTACGGTCCGTAATATCATCAACAGGTTCAGAGAATCTGGAGAAATCACTGCACGTACGCGATGATATTACCAGGAACCTTGGATCCATCAGGCGTTAAAAAGCGACATCCGTGTGTAAAGGATATCACCACATGGGCTCAGGAACACTTCAGAAAACCACTGTCAGTAACTACAGTTGGTCGCTACATCTGTAAGTGCAAGTTAAAACTCTACTATGTAAAGCGAAAGCCATTTATCAATGATGTGGAAGTATCTAGTTGAAGATGTGACATGTGGAACCCGTGATGTGGAAGTATCTAGTTGAAGATGTGACATGTGGAAGCCATGATGTGGAAGTATCAAGTTGAAGATGTGACATGTGGAACCCATGATGTGGAAGTATCTAGTTGAAGATGTGACATGTGGAAGCCATGATGTGGAAGTATCTATTTGAAGATGTGACATGTGGAAGCCATGATGTGGAAGTATCTAGTTGAAGATGTGACATGTGGAAGCCATGATGTGGAAGTATCTAGTTGAAGATGTGGCATGTGGAACCCATGATGTGGAAGTATCTAGTTGAAGATGTGACATGTGGAGCCCGTGATGTAGAAGTATCTAGTTGAAGATGTGACGTGTGAAACCCATGATGTAGAAGTATCTAGTTGAAGATGTGACATGTGGAACCCGTGATGTAGAAGTATCTAGTTGAAGATGTGACATGTGGAACCCGTGATATGGAAGTATCTAGTTGAAGATGTGACATGTGGAAGCCATGATGTGGAAGTATCTAGTTGAAGATGTGGCATGTGGAACCCATGATGTGGAATTATTTAGTTGAAGATGTGACATGTGGAACCCGTGATGTGGAAGTATCTGGTTGAAGATGTGACATGTGGACGCCATAATGTGGAAGTATCTGGTTGAAGATGTGACATGTGGAACCCGTGATGTAGAAGTATCTAGTTGAAGATGTGACATATGGAACCCATGATGTAGAAGTATCTAGTTGAAGATGTGACTTGTGGAACCCATGATGTAGAAGTATCTAGTTGAAGTTGAAGATGTGACATGTGGAACCCGTGATGTGGAAGTATCTAGTTGAAGATGTGACATGTGGAGCCCGTGATGTAGAAGTATCTAGTTGAAGATGTGACGTGTGAAACCCATGATGTAGAAGTATCTAGTTGAAGATGTGACATGTGGAACCCGTGATATGGAAGTATCTAGTTGAAGATGTGACATGTGGAACCCGTGATATGGAAGTATCTAGTTGAAGATGTGACATGTGGAACCCGTGATATGGAAGTATCTAGTTGAAGATGTGACATGTGGAGCCCGTGATGTAGAAGTATCTAGTTGAAGATGTGACATGTGAAACCCATGATGTAGAAGTATCTAGTTGAAGATGTGACATGTGGAAGCCATGATGTGGAAGTATCTAGTTGAAGATGTGACATGTGGAAGCCGTGATGTAGAAGTATCTAATTGAAAATGTGACATGTGGAACCCTTGATATAGAAGTATCTAGCTGAAGATGTGACATATGGAACCCATGATGTGGAAGTATCTAGTTGAAGATGTGACATGTGGAAGCCATGATGTGGAAGTATCTAGTTGAAGATGTGACATGTGGAAGCCATGATGTAGAAGTATCTAGTTGAAGATGTGACATGTGGAACCTGTGATGTAGAAGTATCTAGTTGAAGATGTGACATGTGGAAGCCGTGATGATCAACAACACCCAGTAACGCCGCCGGCTTCGCTGGGCCCGAACTCATCTAAGATGGACTGATACAAAGTGGAAAAGTGTTCTGTGGTCTGACGAGTCCACATTTCAAATTGTTTTTGGAAACTGTGGACGTCGTGTCCTCTGGAACAAAGAGGAAAAGATCCATCCGGATTGTTATAGGCGCAAAGTGGAAAAGCCAGCATCTGTGATGGTATGGGGGTGTATTAGTGCCCAAGACATGGGTAACTTACACATCTGTGAAGGCACCATTAGGTTTTGGAGCAACATATGTTGCCAACCAAGCAACGTTATCATGGACGCCCCTGCTTATTTCAGCAAGACAATGCCAAGCCACGTGTTACATCAACGTGGCTTCGTAGTAAAAGAGTGCGGGTACTAGACTGGCCTGCCTGTAGTCCAGACCTGTCTCCCATTGAAAATGTGTGGCGCATTATGAAGCCTAAAATACCACAACGGAGACCCCCGGACTGTTGAACAACTTAAGCTGTACATCAAGCAAGAATGGGAAAGAATTCCGCCTGAAAAGCTTCAAAAATGTGTCTCCTCAGTTCCCAAACGTTTACTGAGTGTTGTTAAAAGGAAAGGCCATGTAACACAGTGGTAAAAAAAAATGCCTCTGTGACAACTTTTTTGCAATGTGTTGCTGCCATTAAATTCTAAGTTAATGATTTGCAAAAAAAAAAAAAAGTTTCTCAGTTGGAACATTAAATATCTTGTCTTTGTATTCCGTTTATATTTACCATTTACACAACGTGCCAACTGCACTGGTTTTGGGTTTTGTACATAAAAAATAAATACATTCGAACTAAAGTAATAATGAATAAAAGTAACAATGTTTGTTTCGTAAATAAACTGTCAACAAAATTAAA
>NC_084586.2:1895000-1972500 GCF_033978685.3 Nerophis lumbriciformis
GCTACTACTACAAATACTACTACTACTATACTACAAATACAAGTGCTACTACTACAAATACTACTACTACTATACTAATACTACAAGTAGTACTACTACTACCACAAGTACTACTACTACTACTATACTACAAATACAAGTGCTACTACTACTACTACTACTATACTAATACTACAAATACAAGTACTACTACTATACTACTACAAATATAAGTACTACTACTACTACTACTACTACTACCACAAGTACTACTACTACTACCACAAGTACTACTACTACTATACTACAAATACAAGTGCTACTACTACAAATACTACTACTACTATACTACAAATACAAGTGCTACTACTACAAATACTACTACTACTATACTAATACTACAAGTAGTACTACTACTACCACAAGTACTACTACTACTACTATACTACAAATACAAGTGCTACTACTACTACTACTACTATACTAATACTACAAATACAAGTACTACTACTATACTACTACAAATATAAGTACTACTACTACTACTACTACTACTACCACAAGTACTACTACTACTACCACAAGTACTACTACTACTATACTACAAATACAAGTGCTACTACTACAAATACTACTACTACTATACTACAAATACAAGTGCTACTACTACAAATACTACTACTACTATACTAATACTACAAGTAGTACTACTACTACCACAAGTACTACTACTACTACTATACTACAAATACAAGTGCTACTACTACTACTACTACTACTATACTAATACTACAAATACAAGTACTACTACTATACTACTACAAATATAAGTACTACTACTACTACTACTACTACTACCACAAGTACTACTACTACTACCACAAGTACTACTACTACTATACTACAAATACAAGTGCTACTACTACAAATACTACTACTACTATACTACAAATACAAGTGCTACTACTACAAATACTACTACTACTATACTACAAATACAAGTGCTACTACTACAAATACTACTACTACTATGCTAATACTACAAGTAGTACTACTACTACCACAAGTACTACTACTACTACTATACTACAAATACAAGTGCTACTACTACAAATACTACTACTACTATACTACAAATACAAGTGCTACTACTACAAATACTACTACTACTATACTAATACTACAAGTAGTACTACTACTACCACAAGTACTACTACTACTACTATACTACAAATACAAGTGCTACTACTACTACTACTATACTAATACTACAAATACAAGTACTACTACTATACTACTACAAATATAAGTACTACTACTACTACTACTACTACTACCACAAGTACTACTACTACTACTACCACAAGTACTACTACTACTATACTACAAATACAAGTGCTACTACTACAAATACTACTACTACTATACTACAAATACAAGTGCTACTACTACAAATACTACTGCTACTATGCTAATACTACAAGTAGTACTACTACTACCACAAGTACTACTACTACTACTATACTACAAATACAAGTGCTACTACTACTACTACTATACTAATACTACAAATACAAGTACTACTACTATACTACTACAAATATAAGTACTACTACTACTACTACTACCACAAGTACTACTACTACTACCACAAGTACTACTACTACTACTATACTACAAATACAAGTGCTACTACTACAAATACTACTACTACTATACTACAAATACAAGTGCTACTACTACAAATACTACTACTACTATACTACAAATACAAGTGCTACTACTACAAATACTACTACTACTATGCTAATACTACAAGTAGTACTACTACTACCACAAGTACTACTACTACTACTATACTACAAATACAAGTGCTACTACTACAAATACTACTACTACTACTATACTAATACTACAAATACAAGTACTACTACTATACTACTACAAATACAAGTACTACTACTACTACAAATACAAGTACTACTACTATACTACTACAAGTACTACTACCACCACAAGTACTACTACTACTACTACTATACTACTACAAATACAAGTACTACTACTAATACTATACTACTACAAATACAAGTACTACTGCTACAAATACAAGTACCACTACTATACTAATACTACAAATACAAGTACTACTACTACTATACTACTACAAATACAAGTACTACTATACTACTACTACTACTAAACTACTACAAATATAAGTACTACTACTACAAATACTACTATACTACTACAAATACAAGTACTACTACTATACTACTACTACAAGTACTACTACTACTACTATTATGGGGCGGCGTGGCGCAGTGGAAGGGTGGCCGTGCGCGACCCGAGCGTCCCTGGTTCAATCCCCACCTAGTACCAACCTCGTCATGTCCGTTGTGTCCTGAGCAAGACACTTCACCCTTGCTCCTGATGGGTGCTGGTTAGCGCCTTGCATGGCAGCTCCCTCCATCAGTGTGTGAATGTGTGTGTGAATGGGTAAATGTGGAAGTAGTGTCAAAGCGCTTTGAGTACCTTGAAGGTAGAAAAGCGCTATACAAGTACAACCCATTTATCATTTATCATTTATTTGCATTATGGCCGCCAGTGAAATAAAACCCGTAAATTAGCCGCATTGTTTTATAAGCCGCAGGGTTCAAAGTGTTGGAAAAAAGTAGCGGCTTTTCGTTTGGAATTTACCTCTGCTTTGTTTTTAATAAATACTTAGGCCCACTACGCTACCGTATCTGAATGTTGGTCACAGTGGTGTTTTTCGAAGTCATTGTCTGTCTGGGAGATCTATATACAGGTAAAAGCCAGTAAATTAGAATATTTTGAAAAACTTGATTTATTTCAGTAATTGCATTCAAAAGGTGTAACTTGTACATTATATTTATTCATTGCACACAGACTGATGCATTCAAATGTTTATTTCATTTAATTTTGATGATTTGAAGTGGCAACAAATGAAAATCCAAAATTCCGTGTGTCACAAAATTAGAATATTACTTAAGGCTAATACAAAAAAGGGATTTTTAGAAATGTTGGCCAACTGAAAAGTATGAAAATGAAAAATATGAGCATGTACAATACTCAATACTTGGTTGGAGCTCCTTTTGCCTCAATTACTGCGTTAATGCGGCGTGGCATGGAGTCGATGAGTTTCTGGCACTGCTCAGGTGTTATGAGTGCCCAGGTTGCTCTGATAGTGGCCTTCAACTCTTCTGCGTTTTTGGGTCTGGCATTCTGCATCTTCCTTTTCACAATACCCCACAGATTTTCTATGGGGCTAAGGTCAGGGGAGTTGGCGGGCCAATTTAGAACAGAAATACCATGGTCCGTAAACCAGGCACGGGTAGATTTTGCGCTGTGTGCAGGCGCCAAGTCCTGTTGGAACTTGAAATCTCCATCTCCATAGAGCAGGTCAGCAGCAGGAAGCATGAAGTGCTCTAAAACTTGCTGGTAGACGGCTGCGTTGACCCTGGATCTCACCACTTCATGCTTCCTGCTGCTGACCTGCTCTATGGAGATGGAGATTTCAAGTTCCAACAGGACTTGGCGCCTGCACACAGCGCCAAATCTACCCGTGCCTGGTTTACGGACCATGGTATTTCTGTTCTAAATTGGCCCGCCAACTCCCCTGACCTTAGCCCCATAGAAAATCTGTGGGGTATTGTGAAAAGGAAGATGCAGAATGCCAGACCCAAAAACGCAGAAGAGTTGAAGGCCACTATCAGAGCAACCTGGGCTCTCATAACACCTGAGCAGTGCCAGAAACTCATCGACTCCATGCCACGCCGCATTAACGCAGTAATTGAGGCAAAAGGAGCTCCAACCAAGTATTGAGTATTGTACATGCTCATATTTTTCATTTTCATACTTTTCAGTTGGCCAACATTTCTAAAAATCCCTTTTTTGTATTAGCCTTAAGTAATATTCTAATTTTGTGACACACGGAATTTTGGATTTTCATTTGTTGCCACTTCAAATCATCAAAATTAAATGAAATAAACATTTGAATGCATCAGTCTGTGTGCAATGAATAAATATAATGTACAAGTTACACCTTTTGAATGCAATTACTGAAATAAATCAAGTTTTTCAAAATATTCTAATTTACTGGCTTTTACCTGTAAATACTCTCTAATCCCACCTGCATTTGTGGCTTCGTGGCGTACAGAAGACTGAAAAGGTTCCAGCTTAAAAAACACATTTTGATTGGGTGACGTCAAGGAACACGAATTAGGTGATCGCTTCTTTCACTTTTGGCCCTCACATACTTGTTGCTGCTGCATTTTTGTCAATGAAGTGTAGCGTGCAATTATCTGGGCCGGCCCACACACACACACACACACACACACACACACACACACACACACACACGCGCACACACACACACGTGCAGACAGACAGACATGAATGAATGCGCCCCTCCCCCGGCTGGAAGTGCACAGCTGCTGCTGTTTACCATGTCGGGACCAGAAAAACATCCTGTACAGTTCTCTGGCTGCAGAGCTCCCCTCACATAATAAACACGGACCATCGGCACAGCTTGAAGCCCCACTTTGGATGTTTTCTTTAAGAGAGGGGGGTCCCAATCTGAAAGTCCCGCCAAGAATTCCCCCCCCCCCCAATCCAGCCTTGATTGGCAGTGTGTTGGCGAAGGAAGTGACTCTCATGCAAACAGCAGAGAATGGGCACGCAGGTGTGACCTTGGTCTGGTTGGGCCCTTGTTGTGTCTGGGGGGGAAAAGTGGGCGAGGACAGTTTAGGGTGGAATGCCAGCGTGTGTTCTCAGTGTTTGTGTACCCTGGAAGCCTTTTGTTGGCGCGCGCACAACAACACGCTCGTCACACCTGAGCCTGAAGGAACCTTTCCACACTCGGGTGTTTGTTTCCAGTAGGAACGTTTTGTTTTTTACGTGCCGATACCAAACATCCATGAGTAAGCTTGGTACCAGTTATATGATTTGAAGGGAGACTTACGTAAGACAACATATATTTTTATGTTGTTTTTTTTAATACGACAAGTACGAGGTGGCCAACAATGCTGTAACTATTCCGTCCGTAAAGCTTTCTAAAAAAAAACATCTAAAAAGCGTCAACAATACGCCGTTTACATGACCTGAATATTAACTAAGTAGTAGCGATATTATTAGAACGCTAACAAAGACAAACTATTTTTAGCAGCGCTGTGATCACAGAGAGCTAACGAGCTAATGTTGCTATATTGACATACTGAGCTGCTGCATCACCTCTGAGTTGGTGAAAGTTCATCCTAGATCAGCTGTGTCTCAACTTTGACTCAGGGGGGCCGCACTGGGCTAAAAAATAAAAAAAATATTTCTGCATTATTGTTACATTATTTCTACATTATTGTTACATTATTGCTGCATCATTGTTACATTGTTGCTGCAATATAGTTACATTATTGCAGCATTATTGTTACATTATTGCTGTATTACTGTTGCATTATTGCTGCATTATTGTTACATTATTTCTGTATTACTGTTACATTATTGTTACATTATTGCTGCATTATTGTTACATTATTGCTGTATTATTGCTGCTTTATTGTTACATTATTGCTGCATTATTGTTACATTATTGCTACATTATTGCTGCATTATAGTTACATTATTGCTGCATTATTGTTACATTATTGCTGCATTATTGTTACATTATTGCAGCATTATTGCTGCATTATTGCTGCATTATTGTTACATTATATTATTGCATTATTGCTGCATTATTGTTACATTATTGCTTCATTATTGTTACATTATTGCTGCATTATTGTTACATTATTGCAGCATTATTGCTGCATTATTGCTGCATTATTGTTACATTATATTATTGCATTATTGTTACATTATTGTTACATTATTGCTTCATTATTGTTACATTATTGCTTCATTATTGTTACATTATTGCTGCATTATTGCTGCTTTATTGTTACATTATTGCTACATTATTGTTACATTATTGCTGCATTATTGTTACATTATTGCTGTATTATTGCTGCTTTATTGTTACATTATTGCTGCATTATTGTTACATTATTGCTGCATTATAGTTACATTATTGCTGCATTATTGTTACATTATTGCTGCATTATTGTTACATTATTTCTGTATTATTGTTGCTTTATTGTTACATTATTGCTACATTATTGTTACATTATTGCTGCATTATAGTTACATTATTGCTGCATTATTGTTACATTATTGCTGCATTATTGCTGCTTTATTGTTACATTATTGCTACATTATTGCTGCTTTATTGTTACATTATTGCTGCATTATTGTTACATTATTGCTGCATTATAGTTACATTATTGCTGCATTATTGTTACATTATTGCTGCATTATTGTTACATTATTTCTGTATTATTGTTGCTTTATTGTTACATTATTGCTACATTATTGTTACATTATTGCTGCATTATAGTTACATTATTGCTGCATTATTGTTACATTATTGCTGCATTATTGCTGCTTTATTGTTACATTATAGTTACATTATTGCTGCATTATTGTTACATTATTGCTTCATTATTGTTACATTATTGCAGCATTATTGTTACATTGTTGCTGCATTATTGTTATATTGTTGCTGCATTATTGTTACATTATTGCAGCATTATTGTTACATTATTGCTGTATTATTGCTGCATTATAGTTACATTATTGCTGCATTATTGTTACATTATTGCTGCATTATTGTTACATTATTTCTGTATTATTGTTGCTTTATTGTTACATTATTGCTACATTATTGTTACATTATTGCAGCATCATTGTTACATTATTGCTGCATTATTGTTACATTATTGCTGCATTATTGTTACATTGTTGCTGCATTACTGTTATATTATTGCTGCATTATTGTTATATTATTGTTACATTATTGCTGCATTATAGTTACATTATTGCTGCATTTTTGTTACATTATTGCTGTATTATTGTTGCTTTATTGCTACATTATTGCTGCATTATAGTTACATTATTGCTGCATTATTGTTACATTATTGCTGCTTTATTGTTACATTATTGCTACATCATTGTTGCATTATAGTTACATTATTGCTGCATTATTGTTACATTATTGCTTCATTATTGTTACATTATTGCTGCATTATTGTTATATTGTTGCTGCATTATTGTTGTATTGTTGTTGCATTATTGCTGCATTATTGTTACATTATTGCTGCAATTTTGCTACATTATTGCTGCATTATTGCGTCATTGTTGCTGCGTTATTGCTGCATTATTGCTACATTATTGCTGCATTATTGTTGTGTTATTGCTGCATTATTGCTATGTTATTGCTGCATTATTGTTACATTATTGCTGCAATTTTGCTACATTATTGCTGCGTTATTGCTGCATTGTTACATTATTGCTGCAATTTTGCTACGTTATTGCTGCAATTTTGCTACATCATTGCTTCATTATTGCTGCGTTATTGCTGCATTATTGTTACATTATTGCTACATTATTGCTGCATTATTGTTACATTATTGCTGCGTTATTGCTGCATTGTTATATTAATGCTGCATTATTGTTATATTGTTGTTGCATTATTGCTGCATTATTGTTGCATTATTGCTGCAATTTTGCTACATTATTGCTGCATTATTGCTGCGTTATTGCTGCATTATTGCTACATTATTGCTACGTTATTGCTGCATTATTGTTACATTATTGCTGCAATTTTGCTACATTATTGATGCGTTATTGCTGCATTATTTCTACTTTATTGCTGCATTATTGTTACATTGTTGCTGCAATTTTGCTACGTTATTGCTGCAATTGTGCTATGTTATTGCTGCAATTTTGCTACATTATTGCTGCATCATTGCTGCGTTATTGCTGCCTTATTGCTGCATTATTGTTACATTATTGCTGCATCATTGTTACATTGTTGCTGCATTATTGTTACATTATTGCTGCATTATTGTTACATTATTGCAGCATTATTGTTACGTTGTTGCTGCATTATTGTGACATTGTTGCTGCATTATTGTTATATTGTTGTTGCATTATTGTTACATTATTTCTGCAATTTTGCTACATTATTGCTGCATATTGCTGCATTATTGCTATATTATTCCTGCGTTGTTGCTACGTTATTGCTGCATTATTGTTACATTATTGGTGCAATTTTGATACATTATTGCTGCGTTATTGCTGCATTATTTCTACTTTATTGCTGCATTATTTCTACTTTATTGCTGCATTATTGTTACATTATTGCTGCATCATTGTTACATTATTGCTGCATTTTTGTTACATTGTTGCTGCATTATTGCTACATTATTGCTGCATTATTGTTATATTATTGTTACATTATTGCTGCATTATTGTTACATTATTGCTGCATTATTGTTGCATTATTGCTGCATTATTGTTGCATTATTGCTACATTATTGTTGCATTATTGTTACATTATTGCTGCATTATTGTAGTATTATTGCTGCATTATTGTTACATTGTTGCTGCATTATTGTTACATTATTGCTGTATTATTGTTACAAAGCTGCATTATTGTTACATTATTGCTGCAAATTTGATACATTATGCATTATTGCTACATTATTGCAGCAATTTTGCTACATTATTGTTACATTATTGCTGCAATGTTGCTACATTATTGCTGCGTTATTGCTGCATTATTTCTACTTTATTGCTGCATTATTGTTACATTATTGCTGCATCATTGTTACATTATTGCTGCATTTTTGTTACATTGTTGCTGCATTATTGTTACATTATTGCTGCATTATTGTTATATTATTGTTACATTATTGCTGCATTATAGTTACATTATTGCTGCATTATTGTTACATTATTGCTGCATTATTGCTGCATTATTGTTGCATTATTGTTGCATTATTGCTACATTATTGTTGCATTATTGTTACATTATTGCTGCATTATTATTACATTATTGCTGCAATTTTGCTACATTATTGATGCGTTATTGCTGCATTATTTCTACTTTATTGCTGCATTATTGTTACATTATTGCTGCAATTTTGCTACGTTATTGCTGCAATTTTGCTACATTATTGCTGCATCATTGCTGCGTTATTGCTGCATTATTGCTGCATCATTGCTGCGTTATTGCTGCGTTATTGCTGCATTATTGTTACATTATTGCTGCATCATTGTTACATTGTTGCTGCATTATTGTTACATTATTGCTGCATTATTGTTACATTATTGCAGCATTATTGTTACGTTGTTGCTGCATTATTGTGACATTGTTGCTGCATTATTGTTATATTGTTGTTGCATTATTGTTACATTATTTCTGCAATTTTGCTACATTATTGCTGCATATTGCTGCATTATTGCTATATTATTGCTGCGTTGTTGCTACGTTATTGCTGCATTATTGTTACATTATTGGTGCAATTTTGATACGTTATTGCTGCATTATTTCTACTTTATTGCTGCATTATTGTTACATTATTGCTGCATTTTTGTTACATTGTTGCTGCATTATTGTTACATTATTGCTCCATTATTGTTATATTATTGTTACATTATTGCTGCATTATAGTTACATTATTGCTGCATTATTGTTACATTATTGCTGCATTATTGTTGCATTATTGCTGCATTATTGTTGCATTATTGCTACATTATTGTTGCATTATTGTTACATTATTGCTGCATTATTGTTACATTGTTGCTGCATTATTGTTACATTATTGCTGCATTATTGTTACATTATTGCTGTATTATTGTTACAAAGCTGCATTATTGTTACATTATTGCTGCAAATTTGATACATTATAGCTGCATTATTGCTACATTATTGCAGCAATTTTGCTACATTATTGCTGCATTATTGTTACATTATTGCTGCAATGTTGCTACATTATTGCTGTGTTATTGCTGCATTATTGCTACGTTATTGCTGCATTATTGCTGTGTTATTGCTGCAATATTGCTGCATTATTGCTATGTTATTGCTGCATTATTGCTGTGTTATTGTTGCAATATTGCTGCATTATTGTTACATTATTGCAGCATTATTGTTACGTTGTTGCTGCATTATTGTGACATTGTTGCTGCATTATTGTTATATTGTTGGTGCATTATTGTTACATTATTTCTGCAATTTTTCTACATTATTGCTGCATTATTGCTATATTATTGCTGCGTTGTTGCTACGTTATTGCTGCATTATTGTTACATTATTGGTGCAATTTTGATACATTATTGCTGCGTTATTGCTGCATTATTTCTACTTTATTGCTGCATTATTGTTACATTATTGCTGCATCATTGTTACATTATTGCTGCATTTTTGTTACATTGTTGCTGCATTATTGTTACATTATTGCTGCATTATTGTTATATTATTGTTACATTATTGCTGCATTATTGTTACATTATTGCTGCATTATTGTTTCATTATTGCTGCATTATTGTTGCATTATTGCTACATTATTGTTACATTATTGCTGCAATATTGTAGTATTATTGCTGCATTATTGTTACATTGTTGCTGCATTATTGTTACATTGTTGCTGCATTATTGTTACATTGTTGCTGCATTATTGTTACATTATTGCTGTATTATTGTTACATATCTGCATTATTGTTACATTATTGCTGCAAATTTGATACATTATAGCTGCATTATTGCTACATTATTGCAGCAATTTTGCTACATTATTGCTGCGTTATTGCTGCATTATTGCTACATTATTGCTACGTTATTGCTGCATTATTGTTACATTATTGCTGCAATGTTGCTACATTATTGCTGCGTTATTGCTGCGTTATTGCTGCATTATTGCTACATTATTGCTACGTTATTGCTGCATTATTGTTACATTATTGCTGCAATTTTGCTACATTATTGATGCGTTATTGCTGCATTATTTCTACTTTATTGCTGCATTATTGTTACATTATTGCTGCAATTTTGCTATGTTATTGCTGCAATTGTGCTATGTTATTGCTGCAATTTTGCTACATTATTGCTGCATCATTGCTGCGTTATTGCTGCGTTATTGCTGCATTATTGCTGCATCATTGTTACATTGTTGCTGCATTATTGTTACATTATTGTTACATTATTGCTGCATTATTGTTACATTATTGCAGCATTATTGTTACGTTGTTGCTGCATTATTGTGACATTGTTGCTGCATTATTGCTGCATTATTGTTACATTATTGCAGCATTATTGTTACGTTGTTGCTGCATTATTGTGACATTGTTGCTGCATTATTGTTATATTGTTGTTGCATTATTGTTACATTATTTCTGCAATTTTGCTATATTATTGCTGCATATTGCTGCATTATTGCTATATTATTGCTGCGTTGTTGCTACGTTATTGCTGCATTATTGTTACATTATTGGTGCAATTTTGATACATTATTGCTGCGTTATTGCTGCATTATTTCTACTTTATTGCTGCATTATTGTTACATTATTGCTGCATTTTTGTTACATTGTTGCTGCATTATTGTTACATTATTGCTGCATTATTGTTATATTATTGTTACATTATTGCTGCATTATAGTTACATTATTGCTGCGTTATTGTTACATTATTGCTGCATTATTGTTACATTATTGCTGCATTATTGTTACATTATTGCTGCATTATTGTTGCATTATTGCTGCATTATTGCTACATTATTGTTGCATTATTGTTACATTATTGCTGCATTATTGTTACATTGTTGCTGCATTATTGTTACATTATTGCTGCATTATTGTTACATTATTGCTGTATTATTGTTACATATCTGCATTATTGTTACATTATTGCTGCAAATTTGATACATTATAGCTGCATTATTGCTACATTATTGCAGCAATTTTGCTACATTATTGCTGCATTATTGTTACATTATTGCTGCATTGTTGCTACGTTATTGCTGCATTATTGCTGTGTTATTGCTGCAATATTGCTGCATTATTGCTATGTTATTGCTGCATTATTGCTATGTTATTGCTGCATTATTGCTGTGTTATTGTTGCAATATTGCTGCATTGTTGTTGCATTATTGCTGCATTATTGCTACGTTATTGCTAGAGGGACAAGCGGTAGAAAATGGATGTGTTGTTTGTGTGTTGCAGCGGTGGCCTTCCACAGCCCGCCCGTCACCATCAAGAAGGAGCCTCAGAGCCCGGGCTCAGACCCCAGCCAGTCATGTAGTCACAAGCAGACCTTCAGCTTCCCCAGTGGAGAGCAGTGCCTTTACGCCAGGTACACATGCTAACATGCTAACATAGCATTCATCTTATGTTGCTGATCACCTTAGGCCACGCCCTCTTTTCTTGGTGACGTCCAATAAGCATCCACCTTTTTACTCAGTGATATTATGAAGTGTACACTATTTCAATGTCTTCATTGTCCCTCCTTTCCTACTCACTACTTTCCTTTTCCACTTCCTTCCTTCCCACCCTCCCTTCCTTTCCTATTTCCTTCCCTCCTTTTCTACTTCCTTCCTTCTTTTCTTCCTCCCATCTTCTCCCTTTCCTACCTCCTTCCCTCCCTTAATTTCCTACTTCCTTCCCTTCTTTTGACCTACCGTTTCCTCCCTCCATCCTTTCCTACTTTCTTTCTTCCTTCCTTTCCTCCCTACTTCCTTCTTTTCTTCTTTCTTCCATCCTCCTTCCTTCCCTTCTTTCCTTCTCATTTCCCTCCTTTTTCTACTTCCGTCCCACCTTTCCTACTTTCTTCCCCCCTAAATCCTCCTTTCCTCCCTCCTTCCTTTCCTATTTCCTTCCCTCCTTTTCTACTCCCTTCCTTCTTTTCTTCCTCCCACCTTCTCCCTTTCCTACCTCCTTCCCTTCCTTAATTTCTTACTTACTTCCCTTCTTTTGACCTTCTGTTTCCTCCCTCCATCCTTTCCTTTCTTCCTTCCTTTCCTCCCTCTAACCTTCACACCTACTTCCTTATTTTGTACTTTCTTCCATCCTCATTCCTTCCCTTCTTTCCTTCTCATTTCCTTCCTTTTTCTACTTCCGTCCCTCCTTTCCTACTTTCTTAACCCTTTATCCTCCTTTCCTCACTCCCTTCCTCCTTCCTTTCTGATTTCCTTCCCTACTTTTCTACTCCCTTCCTTCTTTTCTTCCTCCCATCTTCTCCCTTTCGTACCTCCTTCCCGCCCTTAACTTCCTACTTCCCTCCCTTCTTTTGACCTTCTGTTTCTTCCCTCCATCCTTTCCTACTCTCTTTCTTCCTTCCTTTCCTCCCTCTTACCTTCCCACCTACTTTCTTCCATCCTCCTTCCTTCCCTTCTTTCCTTCTCATTTCCCTCCTTTTTCTACTTCCGTCCCTCCTTTCCTACTTTCTTCCCCCTAAATCCTCCTTTCCTCCCTCCCTTTTCTTCCCTCCTTTTCTACTTCCTTCCTTCTTTTCTTCCTCCCATCTTCTCCCTTTCCTCCCTACTTCCCTCCCTTCTTTTGACTTTCTGTTTCCTCCCTCCATCCTTTCCTACTTTCTTTCTTCCTTCCTTTCCTCCCCCTTACCTTCTCACCTACTTCCTTCCATCCTCCTTCCTTCCCTTCTTTCCTTCTCATTTCCCTCCTTTTTCTACTTCCGTCCCTCCTTTCCTACTTTCTTCCCCCCTAAATCCTCCTTGCCTCCCTCCTTCCCTATTTCCTTGCCTCCTTCAACCCTACTTCCTACTCCCCCGCAGTGCCTATGAGCAAAAGAGGGCAGCAGGAGGCGCCAAGGGTTGCCAGATGTCGCCCATGCAGCAGCAGCATTATTCCCCCAAAGGAGTGGGCGGCGGCTACATGACCTCCGCCTCCCAGCCGCTGCCTAGCAACACGTACCCCCTCAATGCCAGGTGACCGTCTGACCTTTGACCCCGTGACCTTGACCCTGTGGAACAAAGTTGACGATGTTTGTCACCCGCAGATATCAAGGCCCCTCAGGAGACCCCATGTGCCCCCAGTTCCCCGGCTTCCAGCGAATGTCCTCCGCACCGGCGGGCCACGGCGGAGGGGGCGGAGCCTACCAGCGGCAGCACTCGGAGCCGTGCGTGGCGTACGCGCAGCAGACGTTCAAGCGAGAGTACGTGGACCCGTCGTACGAGCGGGCGGCTCACCTGGCAACCCAGGCGGGACAACATGGCCGCTGTCACACGCACAGGTTCCCCCCCGCCCACATGATGGTGAAGCAGGAGCCCACAGACTACACCTACGACACAGGTGAGACCTCGCTACAAGACGTGTAGAGAAGCCTGAGGAGAGGCACATAACAAAATATTCCTCTGATTTTTAGCATCAACGTTTTCTTCTATTTCCTTCTTTCCTTACTTTTTATTTTCCTACTTCCTCCCGTTTTTACTTCCTTCCCTTCCTTTCATATTACCTTCCTTCCTTTCCTCCTTCTCTCCCTTTCCTACTTCCTTCCCTCTACTTTTTCCTTCTCGACATCCGTCCTTTTTTACTTCCTACTGTCCTTCTCTCGTTCCCTACTTCCTCACTTTTTTACTTCCTTTCTTTCGTCCTTCCTTCCCTTTTTTATTTCCCTTCCCTACTTCCTTCCTTTTTTACTTCCTACTGTCCTTCTCTCGTTCCCTACTTCCTCCCTTTTTTTACTTCCTTCCCTACTTGCCTACTTCCTTCCTTTCCTCCTTCCGTCCCTTTTTTATTTCCCTTCCCTATTTCCTTCCTTTTTTACTTCCTACTGTCCTTCTCTTATTCCCTCCTTCCCTATACGTCCTCTCTTTTTTACTTCCTTTCCTCCTTGCCTCCCTTCCTTTCTACTTTCTTCCTTCCCTACTTGCTTACTTTTCTCCTTCCCTACTTCCTTTTTACATCCCAACTTCCTTCTTTTCCTTCCTCCCTCCTTCCCTTTTACTTCCTCTATTTTGTACTTCCTTCCTTTCCTATTTCGATCCCTTCCTCCCTTCTTTCCATCCTTACTCTTCCCCTTTTTCTGCTTCCTTCTCACTTTTCCCTACTTCCCTCCTCTCATCCTTTTTATTTTCCTACTTCCTCCCGTTTTTACTTCCTTCCCTTCCTTTCATATTACCTTCCTTCCTTTCCTCCTTCTCTCCCTTTCCTACTTCCTTCCCTTTTTTACTTCCTTCCCTCTACTTTTTCCTTCTCGACATCCGTCCTTTTTTACTTCCTACTGTCCTTCTCTCGTTCCCTACTTCCTCACTTTTTTACTTCCTTTCTTTCGTCCTTCCTTCCCTTTTTTATTTCCCTTCCCTACTTCCTTCCTTTTTTACTTCCTACTGTCCTTCTCTCGTTCCCTACTTCCTCCCTTTTTTTACTTCCTTCCCTACTTGCCTACTTCCTTCCTTTCCTCCTTCCTTCCCTTTTTTATTTCCCTTCCCTATTTCCTTCCTTTTTTACTTCCTACTGTCCTTCTCTTATTCCCTACTTCCCTCCTTCCCTATACGTCCTCTCTTTTTTACCTCCTTGCCTCCCTTCCTTTCTACTTTCTTCCTTCCCTACTTGCTTACTTTTCTCCTTCCCTACTTCCTTTTTACATCCCAACTTCCTTCTTTTCCTTCCTCCCTCCTTCCCTTTTACTTCCTCTATTTTGTACTTCCTTCCTTTCCTATTTCGATCCCTTCCTCCCTTCTTTCCATCCTTACTCTTCCCCTTTTTCTGCTTCCTTCTCACTTTTCCCTCCTCTCATCCTTTCTTCCGTAGACAGAGATTTCATGAATCAAAAAAGTTTGAGGTCAGAAGAAAGTTGAGAATCTCTTGGGAATTTCTTCTTGGTTTCAAGTTTCTTTTTTTCCAAGTCATGATGGAAACATGACTGCAGACAAAGGAACTTGAAACTATCTGTGTGTGTGTGTGTGTGTGTGTGTGTGTGTGTGTGTGTGTGTGTGTGTGTGTGTGTGTGTGTGTGTGTGTGTGTGTGTGTGTGTGTGTGTGTGTGTGTGTGTGTGTGCGTGTGTGTGTGCGTGTACACAAGAGTGTGTGTGCTAACAATAACACAGAAATACGCTGGCTTATTGTTTTCTAAATCAAAAAAACGTAACAAATATAAATCAAGTGTCGTTCAAAAACCAAACGTAATTGAAGAGTAAATGTAATCAAATATTATTTCTGTAGCCTGTAATTGTTTCTTCCAACTTGTTGGAAAGAACATGAAAACATATATACACACACACATATGTGAAAATGAATGGATGGATGTATGTATATTTACATATACACATAATTATGTTGCATGTAATATTTGTGCTGAAGTATTCAAAGTGTGTACTTGTACTGCGTGACAAAACATGTTTTTGCTTCCCAGATGTTTCCGGGTGTTCTTCCATGTATCAGCACAGCGAGGCCTACCCTGCCCCTCAGCAAGGCAGCGAAGGTAAGACGAATAAAAATGAAGTACACACTTTTAGGAGACTGACGAGCAAACTTGTGTTAAACAAAAGAAGATGGCCGCTATCAAGTAAACACCTTTGAAAGGAATCTAATGAATCATTTCAACAATCAGTATCAAGTTCTCAATGTTTCTTTCCTGTACCTAAAATGAAAGCATAAAAATACATAATACGGTGCCAATGCTAATATCAATAATATTAGCATTGTTGTTAGCTAACAAAGATTGTGTCCATCATATTCACACCTGTGGTCTCCTAGGTTACCTGTTTGAAAACGACTCCCGTGTGGTTCCAGACAAGGTGGAAGGTGAGCACACAAGACGATACAGGATGACGATAAGGATATCACATCGTATACAGCGACACAAACTCATGAAAACACAATCAAATTAAATTTGTCACTCATTGAATTTATTGACGTTTCATATTTTATTCAGTTTGTGAAACATTAAAATACAATCTATATACAGATTTACAACACTGAGGATACTTAAATATAATACACATATTACATATCTACATATCTATATAAAGCTGTAAGTCTCATCCATAGATATATACATGTATATATATTGATAAATATACTTACATATATAGATGGGATATATAGCTATAGACATCTCTACATATATTTATAGAGATGTATCTTTGCATATGTCTGTAGTATATAATATACATAGATACCTCTATATATAAATAATGACTTATATATATATAGATGAACAGTATAGCTATAGTCATCTCTAAATATGTGTAGATATTTAGATCTATTTAGATCTATATATATCTATACATATTCTTGTAGATATATATGTATATATAAGTATTTATACTTAGATATACTTGATATATATATGACTAGACATGTCTATAGCGATACATCTCATCTACAGATATGTAGATATAAAACTTTATATAAATATCCATCCATCCATTTTCTACCGCTTATTCCCTTTGGGGTCGCGGGGGGCGCTGGAGCCTATCTCAGCTACAATCGGGCGGAAGGCGGGGTACACCCTGGACAAGTCGCCACCTCATCGCAGGGCCAACACAGATAGACAGACAACATTCACACACTAGGGCCAATTGTAAATCTACATGTGGACATCCATATCTAGATATTTCTAGAAATGATTAACATCTTAATATATATTAATATATATATCTATAGATACGAGCTAGATAAAGTATGTCTTCCACATAAGTGTGATGCAAACATAAGACTGACATTTTGTCACAGTTGTGCAAGTTGCGATGGTGTTGATAATGTTTGTTGTTCCTGTGTAGGCGAGGTGAAACAGGAAGGTGGGGGCGTGTTCGGCGGGGGCGCACCTTATCAGCGGCGAGGCTCGCTGCAGCTGTGGCAGTTCCTGGTGGCGCTGCTGGACGACCCCGCCAACGCACATTTCATCGCCTGGACGGGCCGAGGCATGGAGTTCAAACTCATCGAGCCCGAAGAGGTACGTCCCGGTCATGTGACCCGTGGTCATGTGACCCGTGTGTCTGCGGGCAGAGATGATGACTTCATTGATGTTTGCACATATAATTAGTGCGGTTGTTAGCGTCCTCCATTAGGAGGCCATTATGGGCGGATTAATAATTAATGTGCTCTTTTAGGAGGCTCGGCCCCTCCCCCTCTTTATGAAAGATGTTTGTGGCGCCCCCCAGTGGCCAAAGTAACAGTTGTGTTGTCAGGTTGCTCGCCTGTGGGGGATGCAGAAGAATCGTCCGGCCATGAACTACGACAAGCTGAGTCGCTCGCTGCGCTATTACTACGAGAAAGGAATCATGCAGAAGGTAATGCTCGCTCACACGCCCCCCCCCCCCCCCCCCCCCCCCCCCCCCCCGTGTTGCCCACTCGTGTCTAACCTGGCTTGCGTGGTGGCGCAGGTGGCGGGCGAGCGCTACGTCTACAAGTTTGTGTGCGAGCCTGAGGCCCTCATCTCGCTGGCATTCCCCGACAATCAGCGGCCAGGCTTGAAGGCGGAGTTTGAGCGCTACGTCAACGAGGAGGACACGGTGCCGCTGTCACACCTGGACGAGGGTACGCCCTACAACCCCGCCGACGCCGCGGGAGCCCAGACCTACTCTAAAGGCTACATGTACTAAAGCCACGCCCCCTCGCTCTACCAAACATCTTCATACCCACAATGCACCTCTTGCACACGTCCTGCTCCACTTGTATATACAAATGATCTCATTAAGAAACTTCTGTCACATCAACATGACATGATTGCTTAGTAGTAATAATAAATACTCTGAATTATTATACCCAACAACATGTCCTCATTCTTCTGCAGCTACACAACAGCTAAGCACACAAATAATAATCATTGAACAATAAAAAATTATTGTTCAATGATTGTTGCAATATTACTTACACATACAAAAGTCTATTAGAAAGTATTTAGTAACAAACGTGTTCGCATCAAGCTTAACTTCGTGAAATATTGTGACCATTAGGTGCCCCCAAAAACAACTGCCAATCCACTTCAACTTAAAAGACAAAATAGGTCCATTCTAGACGGTTAATAATAAAAAGGTTAGTGTTTTTCATAACTACCATTGTTGTCTACTACAAATAGCAATGTAACGCAATCTTACTACTACAACAAAAACTACTTAAACAACACATACTTCAAAAACGTGTCCCGTGAAAAACCGTCCGACCAGAACTCTCTAATAACTCACTACACCCGTATATTTTAGCGCTTTCATGGCGAGTTTACTGACAGATATAAGTAAGAACTTTACACTACTTTATATTAGAAATGGCAACAGCGGAGAATGAATGTCCCATAACAAGAAGATAGAGAAAAAGAAGAAGCTTATCTAGTACGGTGTCGGCACGGACTACAAAGGCGGACGCACGCAATTTTTCAGGATTTATGCAGATCCCAAATACAGATCAGCAGGTAAGAAAAGTTGCTTTTGCATAATATTGCGAAACAAAATGCCAGATAATATGTGTTATCGTATACACACACCATAATAATACTCTATGTGTTTAATGCGCCGACAATCCATCAAGCGGTGCGCGGAGCTTACCAAAGTCTTACTAAAACATTTTGATAGATTTTTGAGCGCCGTGTGTAATGTTCTATATTTTCATTGGAACATATAAAATGTTGGTGTTGTTTACTTGAGTCATATTGCAGTCTACATGTATCTCTTATGTTTGACTGCCATCTACTGGTCACACTTATCATTACACCATGTACCAAATAAAAGTGCTTCGAGGTCGGTAAGCAAAACCAGAATTATTACGCACATTAGGCGCACCGCGTTATAAGGCGCACTGTCGAGTTTTGAGGAAAAACAAGTATTTTAAGTGTGCCTTATAGTCCAGAAAATACGGTAATCATAATATATAATAATAATAATACAAGGATATACACTTTTATTTTCATTACTGTACAATTGTTTACCATTGTACTGTAATTGGAAGGTAAATATAAAGTCAAACTGCTTGTGTGTTACA
This sequence comes from Nerophis lumbriciformis, assembly GCF_033978685.3. Taxonomy (NCBI): domain Eukaryota; kingdom Metazoa; phylum Chordata; class Actinopteri; order Syngnathiformes; family Syngnathidae; genus Nerophis; species Nerophis lumbriciformis. The sequence goes on from NC_084586.2 coordinate 1,914,807, forward strand.
TACTTGGCCAATAAAGATGATTCTGATAAACAAAAAGGAAATAGAAAAACATGTTTCACTTAAATAAAAATTCAACATCTTTAAGTGGGTTTTCATCCTCTAAATCGTTTTTTTTTCCCCTCACGAGAGCGCGGCATTCTCGCTCGTTGGTCCGTGTTGATGGGCTCGTATTGCCCCACCGGGTTGAAGCTGAAACATTACCACAATGGGACATTTGGCTTTGTCGTCTTATTTTTTTGTGTTGCTTTGCGGTAATGCTCACTGGCGAGTCGCGAGTAGGGAGTGCGTCTGAACTTCCTGTGTGTGTAAAGATGACCGTCTCGCTCTCCGCCTACCCGGACAAATTGTGAATGAGTGAAAAGAGGGCTCACTGCGTTCAGTGGATTCTACGGTTAAATAAACGCGCTCAGGTGCACAATGGTAGAAGAAAGAAAAGAAGGTACTTACACATCAGCGGCGTCTGAAGGCGCGCGAGATCCTCCAAGCGTTGGGTTCTTCATAGCGGTTGTAGAGCGGCTCCAACTTCTGCAGCCGCTTCTGCCGACTGAGGCGTGTGGGGTCTGCCACGCGGTAGAAGGCGGGAGCAAACTCCACCAGCCAGCGCGGGTCGATGGTGGTCACCTCGCGCATGTACTCCTTGGTGGTCAGCACCAGCTCGTGGTACACCAGCCTGTCAGGCCACATGCTGGGTTGACATTCTTGCCACATGACCGGGGCGGCGACACCACTCACTCACCATTCGGGCTGGCGGTTGAAGAGTGTGCTGGAAGGGTGCAGGTACACCACCTGCTGGTCAATGAGGCTGCGGTAGCCATCTTGGGGGTGCTTTCTGGCGGCGTTCCTGAAGAAACCGCTACAAATGGCCTTCTGGACACGCATGGTGGACTTGCCGCACGATATCAGGTCCAACTTGTGCCTTTGGAATAGTAATGTTACTTTTATGATGGTAATGGTGATGATGATGATGATGCTCACCTGTCCATGATGCTCATCATCTGCTTGCGGATGTCCTGCGCTCTCCTCAGCGAGCGAGCCTGGATGAAGTTCTCGTAGCACCAGGGGTTGGAGAACTTGTTGTTCTTCCACGAGTTGTAGGCGGCCAGCAGGGTGAGATGGTCGCCTTCGGGCTGAAAGAACTTTGCTTTCCTTTGGTCCGCTTGGACCTGCTTGTCCTGCAGCACCAAGACGAAGAGGACCAGAAAGTGGACTAAGTTGAAAGTGTGAACATGAGAGAACTGCCTCGCTACTTTTGGTATTACCTCCTATCTCAGGGGTGGGCAATTCATTTTTACCGGGGGCCGCATGAGCAACCCGAGCACTGCTGGAGGGCCACATCACAATATTTCAATTAAATTTTGCTCAATATTATTTTTGATATATACCGTAAGATAAATAATAATAATAATAATACTTTCATTTAACCTAACTTAACTTTATACCAAAAGCACTGCTTTGGAAATCATTTGTACCCCTTTCAGAGATCACATTTAAACATCCTCATGTTGCACAATGAAATGTAAGCATAGGATAAAGTGTGCATTCCTGTAACGTTCTCTAGTAACAGCATTCCATGATTAATATCAATAAATTAACATTAATAATAAATGACAGTAAAATAAGCACACGTATGACTGAGGAGTCATAGTGTAACTTTGTGTGGTGTTTGAGTTGTCCGACTTTTTGTGTGGCCATAAACGCACCAGTGGCTTAGTGGTATGCGTGTTGGTGACAGATGACAAGTTGGTTTTGGTCTGGTTTGTACGGCAGAAAATGACTAGTTTTTCGAGATAGAAGTGTTTTACTCATGTTTTTGGTGTGGTTATGGCCCAATATAAACAGTTTTGCTCAATAAAGTGATCGATATAATTCCTGGCCTCGAAGCATCTCGAGAGACGTTACAATAATTGAACGGTGTTCAATTGAATGGTGTTGACGAACACCGTTAGGGCCGCTTGTTGTCACTGACACTCAGAGTTGCATTGCAAAATTACACAGAATAAATGTGTTTATTTTGTTTAGAATTCAGATGGGATTTGATCTGGTGCGCGGCATATATTTGCTGTGCGCAGAGGACGCTTGAGCAGTGCGCAATTGCGCAGGCGCGCACCTTAGAGGGAACGTTGCTTGGCAGTCCATGTCTTGTTGAAAACACGGCATTCGTCATCAACTTTTCTCTTTTTAGCGTCTCGGGTGTAAACCGTGCATCACTTGTCGCTGTGCACCTTCACGCACAGGTTACACACGGACATACGCCCATAAATAACACTTTTCAAAATAAAAGCAGCACAGTTGTATTGCGCGCACGACATAGATGTTTTTTCAACTTTATTTTGTCATTTGTGATTGCAGCTGTTCACATTCACTCACAATCATGCACGCGCATACGTCCACACGGAAGTAATACAAATAACACTTTTCAAAGCAAAAGCAGCACTCGACATAGATAATTTTTTTAATTTATTTTGTAATTTATGATTGGCCTCACACGGGCCGGACAGGGACGCACAAAGGGCCGGATGTGGCCCGCGGGCCGCAGAATGCCCAGGTCTGTCCTGTCTGGTCATGTGCTTCGCATGCTAATGTTAGCATGCTAAAGCCTACTATCCATCCATCCATCCATCCATTTTCTACCGCTTGTCCCTTTTACTAACGCATGCTAATATTTTATACTAGTATTTTAGCTAATATTGTGTGTTTAAACTTAAAAATCACAGATTTTGATATTTGGTGCATCTTTGCAAGAATGCTAACTGTTCTCATGTTATATTAGCATGCTAACATTTAATGTTAGCATTTCAAATAATTTTGCATGTTTAAACCTACAAAAAATATGAATTTGATACTTGGCACCATCTCAGAAGTATGCTTACTTTTCCTATATAGGCTATCAAACTAGCGTTTTATACTAGTATTTTAGCCAATTTTATTAATTGGAACCAAACAAATTGTGGCTTTTGACACTTGTCACCATCTTGTAAGTATGCTAACTGTTCCATTGCCAGCATGCTAAAATGTTATACCGTATTTTTCGGAATATAAGTTGCAGTTTTTTTCATAGTTTGGCCGGGCTCCAGTGCGACTTATATATGTTTTTTTCTTTTTTTATTATGCATTTTCGGCAGGTGCGACTTATACTCCGGTGGGACTTATACTCCGAAAAATACGGTACTCGCATTTAACTGATTTTAATCATTTAAAACAGAGATGTCCGATAATGGCTTTTTTGCCGCTAGCCGATATTCCGATATTGTCCAACTCTTAATTACCGATTCCAATATCAACCGATACCGATATATACAGTTGTGGAATTAACACATTATTATGCCTAATTTTGTTGTGATGCCCCGCTGAATGCATTAAATAATGTAACTTTACCATGAATTGATTAACGGGGGCTAGAGTTGGGGGGGAGGGGTTTGGTGGTAAGGGGGTGTGTATATTGTAGCGTCCTGGAAGAGTTAGTGCTGTCATTCTGGTTTGGTGTGGGTTCACAGTGTGGCGCATATTTGTAGCAGTGTTAAAGTTGTTTATACGGCCACCCTCAGTGTGACCTGTATGGCTGTTGACCAAGTATGCGTTGCATTCACTTCTATGTGTGTAACAGCCGCATTATGTGACAGGGCCAACACGCTGTTTGTATGGAGGAAAAGCGGACGTGACGACAGGTTGTAGAGGACGCTAAAGGCAGTGCCTTTAAGGCACGCCACCAATATTGTTGTCCGGGTGGAAATCGGGAGAAATTCGGGAGAATGGTTGCCCCGGGAGATTTTCGAGAGGGGCACTGAAATTCGGGAGTCTCCCGGGAAAATCGGGAGGGTTGGCAAGTGTGCCCTATGTCCGTGTTTTACCGGATATGTACCGCTCCGTACAGCGGCGTTTTAAAAAGTCATTAATTTTACTTTTTGAAACCGATACCGATAATTTACGATATTACATTTTAAAGCATTTATCGGCCGATATTATCGGACATCTCTAATTTAAATCTAATTATCATAGATTTTTACATACGTGGCGCCATCTTGCAAGTAGTCAACTATTTCCACTTTAGCATGGTAATGTTTTATGCTCAAGTTTTAGCTCATTTTAATAATTTAAACCTAATAATCATGGATTTTGATACTTGGCGCCATCTTGCAAGTAGTTGACTGTTCACATGCTAAAGTTAGCATGCTAATGTTTTATGCTAGCATTTCAACTAATTTTGCATGTTTAAACCTAAAAAATATGAATTTGATACTTAGCACCATCTTAGAAGTATGCTTACTTTTCCTATATAGGCTATCAAACTAACGATTTATGCTAGTATTTTAGCTAATTGTATTCATTTGAACCAAAAAATTGTGGCTTTTGATATTTGTCACCATCTTGTAAGTATGCTAACTGTTCCATTGTCAGCATGCTAAAATATCATACTCGCATTTAACTAATTTTAATCATTAAATCTAAAAATCTGATTTTTACATACGTGGCGCCATCTTGCAAGTAGTCAACTGTTTCCACTTTAGCATGGTAACGTTTTATGCTCAAGTTTTAGCTCATTTTAATCATTTAAACCTAATAATCATGGATTTTGATACTTGGCGCCATCTTGCAAGTAGTTATATTTAATGTTCAATGTTGGCGACATTTTAGAAGTATTCTAACTTTTCCTATGTTATCTGTCTTGGCCCTAAGATGAGGTGGCGACTTGTTCAGGGTGTGCACTGCTTTCCACTCGAGGGCAGCTGGGATAGGCTCAAGCCGCCCGCTACCCCGAGAGGGACAGGCGGTAGAAAATGGTTGCAGGAGTGGACCATACTAACATTTTATGCTAGTATTTTAGTACATTTTTATTATTTAAACGTAAAAATCACAGATTTAGATACTTGGCGCCATCTGGTAAGTAGTAAACTGTTCCGATGTTAACATGCTAACGTTCTATGCTAAACTTTTAGCTAATTGTATTTGTTTAAACCTAAAAATCATGGCTTTTGATATTTGGCACCATCTTAGAAGTATGCTAACGTTTTGTGCCGGTAATTTAGCACATTTTATTATACTGAAACTAATTCCAATTTCGGCATGTGTTAATGCTTAACATTTTAGCAAATTTTATTCATTTAAAGATAAAAACATGGATTTTGATACCCGGCGCCAGCTTGCAAGTGCGGTAGTTAACTGTTAACTTAGCAAGTTAGCATTTTATGCCATCTTGCAACATTAACATGCTAACATTAGCATGCAAACATTTTAAACTAGAATTTTAGTTAATATTTTTCAATTTAAACCTTAAAATCATGGATTTTAATACTTGGCGCCATCTTGCAAGTAGTTAACTGTTCCCATGTTAATATGCTAATGTTAACATGGGAACAGTTTATGCTAGAATTTTGGCTAATTACATCCATTTAAACCTAAAAAGCATGGATTTTAATAATTGCAGCATCTTAGAAGTATTCACTTTTTCTATGTTATCATTAGGGATGTCCGATAATATCGGACTGTCGATATTATCGGCCGATAAATGCTTTAAAATGTAATATCGGAAATTATCGGTATCGGTTTCAAAAAGTTAAATTTACGACTTTTGTTAAAACGCCGCTGTGTACACGGACGTAGGGAGAAGTACAGATTGCCAATAAATCTTAAAGGCACTTCCTTTCCGTTCCGGCCCAGTCACATAATATCTACCGCCTTTCACACACACAAGTGAATCCATGCATACTTGGTCAACAGCCATACAGCTCACACTGAGGGTGGCCGTATAAACAACTTTAACACTGTTACAAATATGCGCCACACTGTGAACCCACACCAAACAAGAATGACAAACCCATTTCGGGAGAACATCCGCACCGTAACACAACATAAACACAACAGAACCCAGAACCCCTTGCAGCACTAACTCTTCCGGGACGCTACAATATACACCCCCCGCTACCCCCTACCCAAAAACCCTGCCCCCCCCCCAAACCCGCCCACCTCAACCTCCTCATGCTCTCTCAGGGAGAGCATGTCCCAAATTCCAAACTGCTGTTTTGAGGCATGTTAAAAAAAATAATGCACTTTGTGACTTCAATAATAAATATGGCAGTGCCATGTTGGCATTTTTTTCCATAACTTGAGTTGATTTATTTTGGAAAACTTTGTTACATTGTTTAATGCATCCAGCAGGGCATCACAACAAAATTAGGCATAATAATGTGTTAATTCCACGACTGTATATATTGGTATCGGTTGATATCAGAATCGGTAATTAAGAGTTGGACAATATCGGAATATCAGATATCGGCAAAAAAGCCATTATCGGACATCTCTAGTTATCATGCCTAACATTTGATGCTAGTATTTTTGCAAATGTATTTATTTGAACCAAAAAAATCATACTTGTCGCCATCTAGTAAGTATGCTAATTGTCCCCTTGTTAGCATGCTAAATGTAGCCTGTTATTTGGATTTAGATCAGGGGATGCTGGTTAAGACACCTGCGATTATATAAATACATTTTAATTGAAAGTAAAAATGTCCTTTTGAGGGAAGGCATCTGACCTTTGGCCTGTAGAAGACGTTCTGCACGGACAACATGGACACGATGGTGAGCATCTCTTCACTGCAGCCCAGATGTACGGACATGATCAACATCTTACACAACATGGGCTCCAGAGGGAACTCTGCCATCTAGTGGACAACGACATCACGACAGGCGTCAGCGGCGGTCCTCGTACGAAAGGACGTTCTTTAGACGCGTCCACTCACCCTCCTGCCCAGTCGTGTGAGCAGACCCTCGTCATCCAGAGCTCCCAGAGTGTAGAGCTGCTCCATGGCTGTGATCAGCGTCTCCATGGGAGGAGCGTCCATGAAGTCGAAGGAGAGGAGGTCGTTGATGCCCATGGCCTGGTGGAGGACACGCAAACATCTCAGTACGTAGCGTTACACAGTGTGTGTGTGTGTGTGTGTGTACCTTCAGGGAGAGCACCGTGCTGGCCAGGTTGGTCCTCTGGATCTCAGGCACGTTGGTGGTCAACATCTCATCCCTGTAGGCCCTCTCCGTGTAGAGACGGTAGCACTTTCCTGGACCTGTTCTGCCGGCTCGGCCCGCCCTCTGCTTGGCTTGAGCCTGTAGGCAACCACGTTTGACACTTGAAGTTACACACGTTGGCCACAAGCAGGGAACGCTTACACTTCATTCTTAAAAGTGTCCACACGAAGAAAAAAAAATGCTATTTTTTGTAGTCATAGTGGACTTGAAAAAGAGCCTTTCACAAATTGTGGAAATGGACAACAATCAGCGACTAGAATATAATGTCTAACTTAACAATTTTTTAAACAGAGCTCCCATACTTGCACTCGTCTCATTGTATGAATGTTTTCATTTCATATTCTGAGTTACGTACCAAAAATATGCAATAAAACCTAAAGTGATGCCAAAAAAAGAGCCGTTCGAAAGACTTGACTTGTTCGCAAATGTCCCAACTTGTCTTGTTTTTTGAAGCAGCAAATTTTTATACACGGAATTTTCATACACTGAATTCTTACACAGAATTTTAAAACACTGAATTTTTAAACACTAACTTTGTAAACAGAGAATATTTATACACTCAATTTTCATACTCTGAATTTTTATATACTGAATTTTCAGAATATTTATACACTCAATTTCCATACTCTGAATTTTTATATACTGAATTTTTTTTTACACTGAATCTTTAAACACTGAATTTTTATACACTGAATTCTTACACAGAATTTTTAAACACTAACTTTGTAAACAGAGAATATTTATACACTCAATTTTCATACTCTGAATTTTTATATACTGAATTTTTTTTACACTGAATTTTTAAACAGAATATTTATACACTCAATTTCCATACTCTGAATTTTTATATACTGAAATTTTTTTTACACTGAATCTTTAAACACTGAATTTTTATACACTGAATTCTTACACACTGAATTTTTATACCGTATTTTTCGGACTTTAAGGCAGACTTAAAATCCTTTCATTTTGTCAAAACTCGACAGTGCGCCTTATAATGTACGGAATAGTTTTGGTTGCGCTTACCGACCTCGAAGCTATTTTATTAGGTACATGGTGTAATGATAATTGTGACCAGTAGATGGCAGTCACACAAGAGATACTTGTAGACTGCAATATGATGGCAGTCAAACATAAGAGATATGTGTAGACTGCAATATGACTCAAGTAAACAACACCAGAATGTTATATGTTTCATTGAGAATATAGAACATCACGTATGGCGCTCAAAATTCTATCAAAATGTTTAAGTACGACTTTGGTAAGCTATGAAGCCGCACCGCTTGATGGATTGTACTATGCTTCAACATATTATTATGGTGTGTGTATAAGGTAAGACATATTAGCTGGCATTTTGTTTCGCAATATTATGCAAAAGCAACTTTTCTTACCTTCTGGTACCTGCTGATCTGTATTTGGTATCTGCATTAGTCTTGAAAATTTGCGCGAGTCCGCCTTTGTAGCTTCTTCTTTTTCTCTATCTTCTTGTTATGAGACATTCATCCTCCGCCGCGATATATCACGGGTTTGTCTCTGTTCGATATAGAAAATGACTATATCGTGATATTTGAGTATACGTTCTCACGCAGTTGCTTTTAGCTGCGGGCATTACACTGCAGGCTCTTCTCACTCATTCATGTCTCTCTTTCTCACAGAGACATAAAACAAGCGCACCTTCTTACATACGTCACATACTGTCGTGCGTGCAACGTCATACGCCCTCGCCGAGCAGAGAGGTTGCAGCATGGTAACGTTAGCTGTGATGCTAGCGGTGAGGTGCGAGTGGTAATACGAGAGAGAGAAGGTGCGAATCTTGTAACAAATGAAGGAAGAATTAATTCCAAGAAAAACAGCACGGGGTCCATCGTCTGGGGGTGGTTTGGCTTCAAGAGGAGAGATGTCGAACAGACAACTGTAATATGTCAAGTATGCGGCAAAAGCGTTGCTACAAAAAGTAGCAGCACTGCTAATGTGTAGCATCATTTGAAAAGTTACCCGCTAGAGAATGAGAAGTGCTTGAAACTCCGCATGTCAACATCTCCGTTCGGTGCCACACCAACAAAATGCCCAAGCAACCATTTCCACATCAACACTGTATGAAAAAGATAGTCAACACCAGAAGGAGATAACGTCTGCAGGAACCTACCACATAGTGAAGGACATACACTATTTGATGTCCTATTATGCAGCTAATTTTTATTTTACAATTTTTTTAATATCTTGTGTGACATTATGCACAAAAGTGCACTTTATTTGTTTTAAACTCTTGTAGTGGCGTTCTGTACAAAAAGTACACTTTAATTTAGTGTTGTTTTGATATGTCATCTTAGTGACATCATGCACAAAAGTGCACTAATAGCTTGTTTTAAAATGTCTCTGACAATCTTGCACTTTCTGTTTTGAAATGACATGAATGTTTGTGCCACTGCTTAATAACTGTTAAATAAATACACTTTTGGTAAATTGACTTAGTTGTGATTTCCCTCTCTGCATGAAAGTTTAAAATGAGCATATATTAATGCAGTATGAACAAGAATGTTTTAATGTAGACACGTAGAATCATCATACTGCTGTGATTATATGCATCAAGTGTTTATTCAAGGCTAAGGCAAAATATCGAGATATACATCGTGTATTGTGACATGGCCTAAAAATATTGAGATATTAATAAAAGGCCACATCGCCCAGCCCTAGTCTAAAGTTCTAACTTATATATGTCAGTAATCTCGCCATGAAAGCGCTAAAAGATACCGGTGTAGTTATTCACCCAAGGAACTTTAGTTATTAGAGAGTTCTGGTCAGACGTTTTTTACAGGACACATTTCCGGCCTTGTTGTTGCACTAGTGAGCCACGGATGAGGAGATGCTGCTTCGTTATGGATTTAAGTAAAGTCTGAATGTCATTAAAACAGTTAGCTCCATCTTTTGGCACTTCTTCCACTCCCGTCCTTGCCATACACCGATACAACAAAGATGACTGAGAAAAGACGCTGCCGAAGGTGAGCCACGTAAATAAGTCCGCCCAAAAAACGGCGCATCCTGAAGCGACTGTCACAAAGCATCTTGAAGATAGTCTGTAAACCATAACCTATGCAACATTTTGAGCAAAGAACCACCATTACATGTTATGTAGACCACAAGAAAGTGTGTTACATTTAGAAAAAAATAACATTAATATGACCCCTTTAATCCGCCCTATATGCGCCTTTTGTATGAAAAAAGACCTGACTAGACCCGCTCATCGGCAGTGCGCCTTATAATCCGGTGGGCCCTATGGTCTGGAAAATACTGTACACTGAATTTTTTTTACACTGAATTTTTAAACACGCATTTTGCTGACATTTTTTTTTTCAATTAAATTGTTAGGATAATTTGTTTAGTTCACAAAATGCAAACGCAAAAAATTCAGTTACAAACATTCAGTGTCAAAAAAAAGCGTTCGTAATAAAGACACAAATTAACCTCTATGTACAAGTTGTGCTTAGACAGTTGACGTGCGCTCGAGACAAATTCTGTTAGCTAAAATTACGCTGATTGGCCAAAATGTGCAGGGAAGTTGCGGACATTGGACAATGTTGCAAGGCCGTACGTAATTGAGGGGGATGTTGAAAAAAAAGACAAACCTGTGAGATGGGCGTCACCACCAGCTGGTCGATGCCCGTCTTGGAGTTGTAAACAATCTGCTTGACAAAGCCCGGGTCCACCACGTAGTAGATGCCGTCGATGGTCAGCGACGTCTCAGCGATGTTTGTTGCTATGACGACCTGACATTGCAGCCAAGAGCAAGGTGATCATTTGTCTCCTGATTTGAAGAAACAACCCAAGTCTTACCTTCCTACTGCCAAGCGGTGCGGGGTCAAAGATCCTGGTCTGCATCTCGCTGGGCAGTGCCGAGTAAACGGGCAGAATGATGAGTTCAGGGACGTCGGGTCCGAGCGACTTCATGCGCTCGTAGAGGATCTCGCAGGCGGTGTCGATCTCTTCCTGTCCGGTCAGAAAGACCAGGACGTCACCTGGGGAGACAAGAAACGTTAGAGGGGGGTGGGGGAAAGACACTGCAAACTGATTTTGGAAGCAAAGGTGATGAACCTGGAGGTTCTGTCAGGTGGATCTGCATGACTGTGATGAGGCTGGCATCCAGGTAGTCCGTCTCAGGTTCTCTGGCGTAGAGGACCTCCACTGGGAACGTTCTGCCTGGGATGGTGAAGATGGGCGCCTCAAAGAAGTACTGGGAGAACTTGACGGCGTCCAGCGTGGCCGAAGACACGATCAGCTTCATGTCCTTGCGTTTCTGGACCGTCTAGAAAAGCATGTTGGTGAGTAGCAATGCACACACACACACACACACACACACACACACACACACACACACACACCTTCTTGAGGAGACCGAAGAGGACGTCGGTGTGGATGGTCCTCTCGTGAGCCTCGTCCAGCATGATGATGGAATACTGGCTCATGTCGGCGTCAATCAGACATTCTCTCTGCAGCATTCCGTGCGTCATGTACTTGATGACCGTCTCCATGCTGGTGCAGTCCTCAAACCTGATGGTGTAGCCCACCTAGAAATGATAAGTCGCACCAAGGTTCTAATTCTAAAACTTGCAGACAAACTCTTGAATGCATACTAGCCTATTGTATTCATCTACTCGTTCTATTGCCACCCGCTGGACACTTTAAGAACATTCTCACTCGCCTCCTGGCCCAGGCGACAGCCGTACTCCTCCGACACTCTCTTAGCCACAGACATGGCGGCCACGCGGCGAGGCTGCGTGCAGCCGATCTTTCCCCGGGCGCAGTATCCCGCCTCTGCAAGGTACTGCGTGATCTGCGTGGTCTTTCCGGAGCCCGTCTCTCCCACCACAATCAGGATCTGGTTGTCGTGGACGGCCTGTCAAGAGACCACGGAACTTCCTGACCATGTGACCGTCCAAATACAAATGACAAAACCCTCACTTGAAGTACTAAACTATATCCTTCTATAACACTCACTTAGTAGTCCGTTATGTACTTGGTATGGCGCACAACCCAGTACATACTGGGTACATAATTAGTAGTGCGTACTTGGTAGGGCCCACTACTTCATACAAACTTGATATAGATGCACTACCTAGCACTCACCTGCAAGTATGCAACTACATAATTGAATCATGTACATAAGTGGTCCCCAACCTTTTTGTAACTGCGGACCGGTCAACGCGATTTTTTTTTTTTTTTAAAACAAATACAATCATGTGTGCTTACGGACTGTATCCCTGCAGACTGTATTGATATACATTGATATATAGCAGTGGTTCTCAAATGGGGGTACGCGTACCCCTGGGGGTACTTGAAGGTATGCCAAGGGGCACGTGAGATTTTTTTTAAATATTCTAAAAATAGCAACAATTCAAAAATCCTTTATAAATATATTTATTGAATAATACTTCAACAAAATATGAATGTAAGTTCATAAACTGAACATCAAATCAAGTAGGCTATTCCTTTCGTTACCCAGAGTTTCCCCCATGCCATGATGGTTTGACCCTACCTGGCGGTGCCACACGGCACCAACTGTCAATCAACTATTGATGTAGAAAACAATGGAGGCTTGGTTAAAGAAATGCAACAATGCAATATTCAGTGTTGACAGCTAGATTTTTTGTGGACATGTTCCATAAATATTGATGTTAAAGATTTATTTTTTTGTGAAGAAATGTTTAAAATTAATTTCATGAATCCAGATGGATCTCTATTACAATCCCCAAAGAGGGCACTTTAAGTTGATGATTACATCTATGTGTAGAAATCTTTATTTATAATTGAATCACTCGTTTATTTTTCAACAAGTTCTTAGTTATTTTTATATCTTTTTTTCCAAATAGTTCAAGAAAGACCACTACAAATGAGCAATATTTTGCACTGTTATACAATTTATTGAATCAGAAACTGATGACATAGTGCTGTATTTTACTTCCTTATCTCTTTTTTTCAACCAAAAATGCTTTGCTCTGATTAGGGGGTACTTTAATTAAAAAAAATGTTCACAGGGGGTACATCACTGAAAAAAGGTTGAGAACCACTTATGTATAGTGTATATATTCTGTTTATATGTAGATTTAATTTAAAAAAAAAAAAAAAAAAAAAAAATTATTTATTTTTTATTTTTTTCTTGTGCGGCCCGGTACCAATCGGTCCGCGGACCGGTACCGGGCCGCGTGGTTGGGGACCACTGTTCTACTACATACTTGTCTGTGCACACGAACCTAGTAAGGACTTGGTAGGACAGAGCACATAGTGACTATGTAGTTCTTATTGCACACTAACTAGCGCTCACTTGGAAGCAGGCAACAACTACTCTACAAAGCTACCAAAATACTTCTGTATGTACCGGTACTTCAAATCAAATCAAATCAACTTTATTTATAGAGCACATTTAAAATTTACCACAGGGGTAGCCAAAGTGCTGTACAATGAGCAGGTTAAAAGATAAAACGAGTACCGAGCAAACACAACACAACACAAACAGAACACGATAAAAAAAAATAATAATTAAAATAGAATTAATAAAAACATAAAAACATAAAAACAGGATCACAGCAGGTGTATTATGGGGCGCCATTGCAGGATGGATATCACTCAGTGTTAAAAGCCATGGAATAAAAGTATGTTTTTAAGAGAGATTTAAAAACAGGAAGAGAGGAGGCTTGTCTAACACTCAGGGGTAGGTCGTTCCAGAGCTTGGGAGCAGCAACGGCGAAAGCTCTGTCACCTCTAAGCTTCAGCCTTGTGTCAGGGACCGTCAACAGCAGCTGATCGGCTGATCTTAAGGATCGGGTGGGGCAGTAAGGCTGAAGGAGGTCGGAGAGATAGGTTGGCGCGAGGTTGTTTAGACATTTAAAAACAAATAAAAGGAGTTTAAAATGTATTCGGTAACGCACAGGGAGCCAGTGAAGGGACGCTAAAATAGGGGTGATGTGCTCACGTCTGCGGGTCTGTGTTAGCAGACGAGCAGCAGAGTTCTGCACGAGCTGCAGGCGGGCGAGGGAGGCCTGGCTAATGCCAACATACAGGGCATTACAATAATCAAGACGAGTCGAGATAAAAGCGTGGATTAATTTCTCAAGATCATGTCTTGATAGAAGCGGTTTCACTTTCGCTATTTGGCGTAATTGATAAAAGCTTTTTTGAACGACGCTGCTGATTTGTTTTTCGAATTTAAAATCTGAGTCAAACTTTACTTACTTTACTTACGGTACTTGGTAGCACGCACACTGCTAAACTACTAAGTGACTACTAGATAGTATTAGTTAATTAGTGTGTACATAGTTTAACGATTTGTACTTCCTGACCATGTGGGCATGTGACCATGGCGTTCCGTACCTGGACCAGCTCCTCCCGGAGTTTGAAGATGGGCAGATTTTGTCTCTGCTGCAGGATGGACATCTCAGTCTTCATGCCGTAGGACACTTGATTGCCTCCAAAGGCGTACTTCTTCCATTCGGGAACGTTGATGGGCAGAGCGCCGATGCCTCGCATGTTGGCGGCGATCTGGCGGCCATCATCTGCGGCAAGGGAGGACGAGGTGAGACCAAAGTCCGACAGCGGGTCTCTCGGGCATCACACGTCTGTGTCCTCACAGTCCGGCATGGGATCGATCCAGTTCTTGTGGAGGCCGGTGGGGATGGCGTCCATCTCTGCTGCACGAGCCGACTGCTTGAGCTCCCGTCTCTCTTTGGCCAGAGCGCTCTGCATCATGGCCGCCTGGGACAGCGAGCCGTCGGGGTTCTAAAGAGGGAACAGGACAGCTGTCAGTGGAACAAGCAAGTCTTGCGTGATAATGTTCCCCACCTTCACGATCTTGACAGGACTCATGCTGGTGCTCCACTTGGTCTGTCCGTGCAGGAAGGGAGGCTCGTCTTCCACCAGGTCGATTTCCACGTCCTCGTCTGTGACGTGGTCAGGTGATCAATCGCCGGTGCTCCCAAACTCGGCTGACTTTTTGGACTTACCTTCTTCGTCGTCGATGACCGGAAGGATTCCAGTTTCCTCGTCAAACTCGGGGAACTCCTCCTTGGCGAGTACGTTGGCGGCGATCATCTGCAGGAGCAAAGGAAGAGGGAAGGTTCCTCGTTGGATACTAGAAATGGACCGATATGTTTTTTTTCAGGGCCGATACAGATTATTAGTAGTCAAGGAGGACGATAACCGATATATCAATTTGCAGTAAAAGTTATTTAAACATGAATATTATATGTCAGTAAACATCTGGACAAAACTTTGAGTTGTTTTTTGAACATTCTTTTTTAGAAAGGTGGGATAAGTAGTGACCTAATGTTTGATGTTGTGTTTAATTTATCATCAAGAACATCAACACCTTTATTACGTGTGTCTAAGACAGGATTGTCAAACTCATTTTAGTTCAGGGGCCGCATGGAGGAAAGTCTGTGCACACGCGGGCCGGACTATTAAAATCATGTCATTAAAACTAAAAAATAAAGACAACTTCTGATTGGGGTTTTTTTGTCTTACTTTGGCCAAAAATAGAACAAACATTCTGAAAATATAACAATAAAAATATAGAAAAAAATACCAGCAGCAGTAAAGTTTAGATCCATGAAGAAAAGAAGAAAGTGAATGAATGTTTATAACTGAATACATTTACATATGCATAAAAATGTGTTTTCTTTTGTATTATTTTTTCAAATTAATTAACGTTTATGACAACCTTTTTAAAAAACACAATGTAGAATGTGAGATATAACAGGATAATGCATACATTTATCATTTGTTTTCAAAACAGTTACAAAAAAGTGGGACCCCACTTTGAAAATTCCTAGCGGCAACACTGATGGAGTATTGGTGCATGCAAAACAGCAGCAGGCGGCTGTGGACTGCGGGCCGGTTCTAATACTAATCAAATATCATCTCGGGGGCCGTAGATAATTAATTTGCGGGCCGGATCTGGCCCGAGGGCCTTGACTTTGACACTCCTGGTCTAAGAGGAGCATCACCAACATTTGATTTCAAAATATAGAAAACCTCCTGAAAAATTGGTTAAAAATATGTAGATTCTCACATAACAATAACTCATCTACTCCATTTTATACCCACATATGCGGTTCTCTCCAAGGTTTCTCATAGTCATTCACATCGACGTCCCATTGGGGTTGTGAGTTTTTCCTTGCCCTTATGTGGGCTCTGCACCGCTGATGTCGTTGTGGCTTGTGCAGCCCTTTGAGACACTTGTGATTTAGGGCTATATAAATAAACATTGATTGATTGATTGATTGATAACACTTTATGGATTTAATACATTGTAAGTTTTCTGAAATATGGTCAATATTTAAATAAAAACCATTCTGGGCTACTTCACGTAGATTATAGTTGAGAGATTTTTCAAGATCATTTCTTCCTGGATGTTACAGAAAGTATGAGAATGTGTGAGCTGCTGCCTGCTCTTCTTTAAAGGAATGAAACCACCTCACAACAAACTTGAAAAGTCTAAAATTACTCTTCATTCACAATTGAAGTTAAAAAGTGGCTTTGGAGCAATCAAAGCTGCTCACACGGTCACTAAGGTGGACGCTATGTTTGACACATCAACTTAATGTGTATTATATTTATCCATGAGAGCATTTTTGTTGTAAACTGTGAGGTTTGTCTGTTAAAATCATGGTTGTTTTTACAAATTATGACAGATGTGAACAAGAGCATGTATTCTCTTTGTGTGATGGTGTAAATGAGGTGTGGTTGTATTGTATATTAAGTATGTGTCCATGAAAGGGCATTTTATGACTTTTCTTAATTTGATTACATGCTATAGTATGATTTTATTGTCATAATTTTATTGCATGATTTTTGTATCCCTTTAATTTAGGTAGCCAGGGACTGCAGATGGAAATTAGCTATTTAGCTATAATCTGGTACAGAACATACGTATCTGTTTTTGAGCTTAATGTTTCTGTGCATTGTCCCTTCAAATAAAGACTACTTTAATTATATAATCATCTCATATTTGTCAAGATATTTACACAAAGATTTAGTCGCAAAACTCAGCGCTCTCCGCTAATGAGCCCACACTTCAAGTATTGCAGACGGAGGCTTGTCAAGCAACCCCATCGCTGCGGTAGTCAAAACAAACAAAACAGGACCGGAAAGACGCTAGGAAAGCAGGACAAAGACTGGATTTTCCGGCAAAAATAGAAAGTTCTGACAGGTAAGCAGAGGAGACGCACCGTAGGCGAGCAGCACTGCATTAGGAGGAGAGAAAGGGGGCGAGACGGAGTGGCCACATGAGCGCTGCGATCGAGCAGACCGGAGAAGAATTCCGATATCAAAGCATAATTGGGGAGAATTATTGACAATGAGAGTCATTGTCATTCTTAAAATAATTAAACCAATAAAACAATTGGGCTTTAGCAAAAACAGAACTTTTCTGGCTATTACTTCACTAATTATTATTTTTTGGAATACTAAATACTCTCCAGTAGGTAGGGTTGTACTTTTGCTTCATCCTTGACTTTAAGCGTGAGTGAAGAATGCACTACTGAAAGAGATGATACAGTACTTTGTGCTCACAAAAGCTACCTGGTGGTTGTTTGAGCACACTGCAGCTAGCCCGGGATACTCCCATTCCTTAGTTTCAGTCACACAAGGATTCTCACAGGAGTGAGGCAAAAATACAACCTTACCTACTATACTGATATAGTTCTGTTGTAGTTGTAAAAATTAAAAAACAGAAACAAATGGCCGATACCAATAAAGAAGAAAATGCCTAATATCAGCGCAGATTAGGGCTGGGCGATATATCGAATATACGGTACTCGATATATCGCGGGTTTGTCTCTGTGCGATATAGAAAATGACTATATCGTGATATTCGAGTATACGTTCTCACGCAGTTGCTTTTAGCTGCGGGCATTACACTGCAGGCTTTTCTCACTCTTTCTTGTCTCTCCTTCTCACAAAGACATAAAACAAGCGCACCTTCTTACATACGTCACATACATGTGCAACGTCAAACGCACTCGCAGAGCAGAAAGGTAGCGGCATGGGTAACGTTAGCTGTGATGCTAGCGGAGTGTGGTAATACAAGAGAGAGAATGTGCGAATCTGGTAACAAATGAAGGAAGAATTAATTCCCAAGAAAAACAGCAGGGGGTCCATCGTCTGGCGGTGGTTTGGCTTCAAGCGTGAATATGTTATACAGACAACCGTAATATGTCAAGTATGCGGCAAAAGCGTTGCTACAAAAAGTAGCAGCACTGCTCATTTGTAGCATCATTTGAAAAGTCACCCGCGAGAGAATGAAGAGTGCTTGAAACTCCGCATGTCAACATCTCCGTTCGGTGCCACACAACAAAATGCCAAAGCAACCATTTCCACATCAACACCGTATGAAAAAAATAGTAACCAACAGAAGGAGATAACGTCCGCAGGAACCTACCACATAGCGAAGGACATACACTATTTGATTTCTTATTATGCAGCTCATTTTTATTTGGCAGTTACTGAAATATCTTGTGTGACATCATGCACAAAAGTGCACTTTATTTGTTTTAAACTATTGTAGTGGCGTTCTGTACAAAAAATGCACTTTAATTTAGTGCTTTTTTGATATGTCATCTTAGTGACATCATTCACAAAAGTGCACTAATAGCTTGCTTTAAAATGTCTCTGACAATCTTGCACTTTCTGTTTTGAAATGACATGAATGTTTGTGCCACTGCTTAATAACTGTTTAATAAATACCGTTTTGGTAAATTGACTTAGTTGTGATTTCCCTCTCTGCATGAAAGTTTAAAATGAGCATATATTAATGCAGTATGAAGAAGAATGTTTTAATGTAGACACATAGAATCATCATACTGCTATGATTATATGCATCAAGTGTTCATTCAAGGCTAAGGCAAAATATCAAGATATATATATCGTGTATCGTGACATGGCCTAAGAATATTGAGATATTAATAAAAGGCCATATCGCCCAGCCCTAGCGCAAATAATCGGTTGATCTCTATGGAAAGTCTGAAGGTCTACCTGCTTTATTTCCCACTTCTCCAGGTCTGTTATCTTGGCCATCCGTTTGCGCTCGCTGGTGTTTTCTTCCGTTTCCAGCACTATGGCTTCCACCGGGAAGTCCGGGTTCCTCATGGCGTCGTGGTCGGCATCAGCGTCGACGTCAAACGTCCTCCTCCGGTTGGGGTTGAGGTCCTCTCCGGTGTCCTGGTCCACATCCTGGAAGGGAGGAACATCAACGTTTCCATGGGAAGAATCTTCCAGGAGTGATTTGTGTCCCCCAAGGTCTGACCTTCATGCTGAGACTGGCCTTGGTTCCTCTCAAGGACAGCACTTTGACCATGACCTTTTGGCCTCTGCTGACCACGGCGGACACGTCCGCGACACGTCCTTCCCGCCGAAGCTCTGACACATGCACCAGGCCTTCCCAGCGCTTCCTGCGGAGCGAGGGGAAGGTAGGAGCTCTTCCAGCTAGACGGGAAGGCCACGTGGACCCTACAAAATAAAAGCTTGGCTCACCTGAGGCCTTCCAGCTGCACGAAACAGCCAAACTGCATGACGCTGTTCACTTTGCCGGTGTACACGCCGCCCACCACGGGAGTGTCGGAAAGAGGAGGCTGCGCGACGTTCTCCAGGGCGTCGTGTCCGGCCGGGCTTGGAGGTCGGTCGCTCCAACGGGACGCTCTTTTCCGTCGCCGCTTGAAGCTCGGTTCTCCTTCACACTCTCTGGAGTCGGAATGATCACGCTTATGAGCGCTCTCTGCGTTGCCTTGTCCTCCTCCGCCACTGTAACATTACGATAGTACACGCCCTAATATTAGCATGCTAATATAGGATCATTTCTTCTAATACAGCATCACATATCGAAAGCTATGGTTTTTAGGTACTAATAATATTAGTTAAAATGCTAGCACTAACATGTTATGGTTATAGTATGCCAACATAAGAGAAATTATCATACGTCTAAGATGGCGCCACGTATCAAAATTGTGGATGTTTAGGTTTAAACTAGAGATGTCCAATAATATCGGCCTGCCGATATTATCGGCCGATAAATGCTTTATAATGTAATATCGGAAATTATCGGTATCGGTTTCAACCTCCCGATTTTCCCGGGAGACTCACGAATTTCAGTGCCCCTCCCGAAAATCTCCCGGGGCAATCGTTCTCCCGATTTCCACCCGGACAACAATATTGGGGGCGTGCCTTAAAGGCACTGCCTTTAGCGTCCTCTACAACCTGTCGTCACGTCTACTTTTCCTCCATACAAACAGCGTGCCGGCCCAGTCACATAATATATGCGGCTCTTACACACACATTAGTGAATGCAACGCATACTTGATCAACAGCCATACAGGTCACACTGAGGGTGGCCGTATAAACAACTTTAACACTGTTACAAATATGCGCCACACTGTGAACCCACACCAAACAAGAATGACAAACACATTTCGGGAGAACACCCACACTGTAACACAACATAAACACAACAGAACAAATACCCAGAACCCCTTACAGCACTAACTCTTCCGGGACGCTACAATATACACCCCCCGCTACCACCAAACCCGCCCCCGACCAAGCCCCTCCTCCCCCAACTCAACCCCCCCAATCTCCGAAATCGGAGGTCTCAAGGTTGGCAAGTATGCTCTAGTATACTCTGGACTGAAGCTGTGTGTCGTCATTGTTTTTGTAGCTGTTGTTTTGAGGCATGTTTAAACATTTTTTTCAATAATGCACTTTGTGAAAGTCGGAGTATAGTATTTCCCATAGTTGTAGTGGGTATCAGGATTATCTCAGGGAGAGCATGTCCCAAATTCCAAGCTGCCGTTTTGAAGCATGTTAAAAAAAAATGATGCACTTTGTGACTTCAATAATAACTATGGCAGTGCCATGTTGGCACTTTTTTCCATAACTGGAGTTGAAATTGTTCTCTTATTTTGGAAAACCTTGTTTTTGAATGACTGATTGAAACTTGTATTAGTAGATTGCACAGTACAGTATATATTCCGTACAATTGACCACTAAATGGTAACACCCCAATACGTTTTTCAACTTGTTTAAGTCGGGGTCCACGTTAATCAATTCATGGTAAAGTTACATTGTTTAATGCATCCAGCGGGGCATCACAACAAAATTAGGCATAATAATGTGTTAATTCCACGACTGTATATATCGGTATTGGTTGATATCGAAATCGGTAATTAAGAGTTGGAGAATATCGGAATATCAGATATCGGCAAAAAAGCCATTATCGGACATCTCTAGAAATTAGCCTACGTCTAAGATGGCGCCACGTATCAAAATTGCGGACGTTTAGGTTTAAACATACAAAATTAGCAAAAATACTAGCATAAAACATTAGCATGCTAATATCATGTAAATTAGCATACTTCTAAGATCAAACCTGGAACCTTCAAGTTGCTGCCATGGTCGCTTTACCAACCGAGCCACGCTGGCCCGTGTCAAGTTTCAAGAGCCATGATTTTTAAATTTAAACATAAAAAAACAAAAAAAGCTAGCATGAAACATTAACACGCTAAAGTTACAATGTTATGATGAGAACAGTTGGCATACTTGCAAGCTGGCAAAAAGTATCAAAATTCACAAATTTTAGGTTGAAATTATTTGAATGAGCTAAAATGCAAGTACAACTTGAGCATTCTAATGTTAACGTAACATAGGAAAGGTTAGCATACTTCCAAGATGGCGCCAAGTACCAAAGCCATGATTTTTTAGGTTTAAACAAATAAAATGAACTAAAATGTTGACATAAAACGTTAGTATGCCTTTATTTGCATGACAACAAAGAAAAGGTTAATATACCGTATTGTTCCGATTATAAATTGCAGTTTTTTTCATAGTTTGGCCGGGGGTGCGACTTATACTCTGGAGCAGGGGTCACCAACCTTTTTGAAACCAAGAGCTACATCTTGGGTACTGATTAATGCGAAGGGCTACCAGTTTGATACCCACTTACCGGTAAATAAATTGCCAGAAATAGCCAATTTGCTCAATTTACCTTTAACTCTATGTTATTATTAATAATTAATGATATTTATCTTTGTGGAAACACTGATCATCTTAATGATTCCTCACAATAAATATATATAGAAACAGATAAATATCAATATGCAACACTTTATTTTTATATTTTCTCTAAGTGCACATTTTTCAAATTTTGTAGAGAATAAATGATGAAAAAAACACTTAATTGAACGGTTTAAAAGAGGAGAAAACACGAAAAAAATGAAAATTACATTTTTCAATTTCGACTCTTTAAAATTCAAAATTCAACCGAAAAAAAGAAGAGAAAAACTAGCTAATTCGAATCTTTTTGAAAAAATTCAAAAAAGAATTTATGGAACATCATTAGTAATTTTTCCTGATTAAGATTAATTGTAGAATTTTAATGACATGTTTTAAATAGGTTAAAATCCAATCTGCACTTTGTTAGAATATATAACAACTTGGACCAAGCTATATTTCTAACAAAGACAAATCATTATATCTTCTAGATTTTCCAGAACAAAAATTTTAAAAGAAATTCAAAAGACTTTGAAATAAGATTTAAATTTGATTCTACAAATGTTCTAGATTTGCCAGAATAATTTTTTTGAATTTTAATCATAATAAGTTTGAAGAAATATTTCACAAATATTCTTCGTCGAAAAAACAGAAGCTAAAATGAAGAATTAAATTAAAATGTATTTATCATTCTTTACAATAAAAAAAAATAATTTACTAGAACATTGATTTAAATTGTCAAGAAAGAAGAGGAAGGAATTTAAAAGGTAAAAAAGTATATGTGTTTAAAAATCCTAAAATAATTTTTAAGGTTGTATTTTTTCTCTAAAATTGTCTTTCTGAAAGTGATAAGAAGCAAAGTAAAAGAATAAATGAATTTATTTAAACAAGTGAAGACCAAGTCTTTAAAATATTTTCTTGGATTTTCAAATTCTATTTGAGTTTTGTCTCTCAGAATTAAAAATGTCGAGCAAAGCGAGACCAGCTTGCTAGTAAATAAATACAATTTTAAAAATAGAGGCAGCTCACTGGTAAGTGCTGCTATTTGAGCTATTTTTAGAACAGGCCAGCGGGCAACTCATCTGGTCCTTTCGGGCGACCTGGTGCCCGCGGGCACCGCGTTGGTGAACCCTGCTCTGGAGCGATTTATGTGTGAAATTATTAACACATTACCGTAAAATATCAAATAATAATATTTCTCTCATTCACGTAAGAGACTAGGCGTATATCAGAAATCGTCACACACACACGTCAACCAATAAAAATTCGGCGGGGGTTGGTCATGGCAGAAGTGCATTGTGAAAAATAAAGATGCTACTTGCTACTACTTCCGTACCTATGAAAATTGATGATTTCAACATTGGCGGTAACTTATAAAAACTGAGAAGGGCTGAACAAAAATGGCACCGAAAAGGAAATCATGTACTGCAGGTTACGAGCTGGAAGTAGTGAAATATGCAGCAGAAAACGGCAATCGAGCAGCAGAAAGAAAGTTTGGAGTAAGCGAGAAACTTGTAAGGGACTGGCGAAAAGCGGAGGCTACTCTTACTGAAATGAAGAAAACTAAAAAAGCTAATCGCGGGCTAAAAGCTAGGTGGCCACAGCTCGAGGAACGAATTCACAAATGGGTGAAATTTCCCCAAAAAATGCGACTTATACTCTAGTGCGACATATACCGTATTTTTCGGACTATAAGTCGCAGTTTTTTTTCATAGCTTGGCCAGGCTCCAGCGCGATTTATATGTTTTTTTCCTTCTTTATTATGCATTTTCGGTAGGTGCGACTTATACTCCGAAAAATACGGTAAATGTTTTTCCCCTTATTTATTATGCATTTTCGGCCGGTGCGATTTATACTCCGGAGCTATTTATAATCCGAAAAATACGGTACGTCTAAGCTGGTGCCAAGTATCAAAATCCATGAGTCGGGTACAAACAAAAAAATATGGCTAAATTGCTAACATAAACTGTTAGCATGATGATGGCAAGTAGCAAAAGCCATTATTTTTATAAAATTTGCTAAAATGCTAGTGCTAACAGTTGCATGTTAGCACTAGCAAAATAGGAATTAGCATACGTGTAAAATGGTGTTAAGTACCAAATGCCATGACTTCGAGGTTCAAACACAATTAGCTTAAAAGCTAGAGTCAAAATCAACAAATTTTTGGTTCAAACATACACAATTGGCAAAAATGCTGTCATAAAACCTTGGCATGTTGATATAAGGCAGTCTTTCTCAAACAGTGGGGCGGGCCCCCCTGGGGGGGCACGGTGCAATGTCGGGGGGGGCGCGTAACCTCGGGGAACATGCTTTTTTTGCTGTACCAGAATATGATGAGCGTATGTCACACTTGGCTTCACTGTAACCACGGTAGGGGGCGAGGAAAGGCTGGTGTGTCGTTTCCTTTATTTTTGATAAGCTTACAATGTTATGCAGAGGTATTGTCATAACAAATTTATCGACAAAATATACTATCTTTAGTCATGGTGGAGAGTGGGGGAGGGGGGCAACATTTTTACTTCTTTTTTAGGGGGGGGGGGTTTGGGGGGGGGCGTAACAGAAAATATTTGAGAAGCACTGATATAAGGTAAGTTAGCAGACTTCTAAGATGGTGTCCAATACCAAAAGCCATGATTTTGAGGTTTAAACAAATAAAATAAGCTAAAAAGCTAGCAGAAAACATTAACACACTAGCATTAGCATGTGATAATGGGAACACTTAGCATACTTGCAATGTGGCAAAAAGTCAAAATCCACAAATTTTAGGTCTAAAGGGTTCAAATTACAATGCTAGAGCAACATTTAAGCTTGTTAATATAGGAAAGGGAATACTTCTAAGCTGGCGCCAAGTATCAAAAGCCATGATATTTAGGTTTGAACAACTAAATGTAGCTAAAATGCTAGCATAAAAAGTTAGCATGCTAACGCCAGCATGATAATATAAGAAAAGCTAGCGTACTTCTGAGATGGCGGCAAGTATCAAAAGCCATGATTTTTAGGTACGGATAAACTTCGCAAAATTTTTAGCGCTAACGTGCGAGTGTTAACATACGTTTAAGATGGTGTCAAGTACCAAATGGCATGATTTTGAGGTTTAAGCAAATAAAATCAGACTAAACGGTGGTATCAAAATCAGGGATTTTTAGGATCGAACATACATATTGGCAAAAAATGCTATCATAAAACATTAGAATTAGAGATGTCCGATAATGGCTTTTTTGCCGATATCCCGATATTGTCCAACTCTTAATCACCGATTCCGATATCAACCGATACTGATATATACAGTCGTGGAATTAACACATTATTATGCCTAATTTTTTTGTGATGCCCCGCTGGATGCATTAAACAATGTAACAAGGTTTTCCAAAATAAGAGAACAACTTCAACTCAAATTAAAGCTGCAAGCAGCATTGGTCGGGCCCGCGTATTTGGCAGGTGCTAGTCCTAAGTGTCCCAATACTTTTGTCAAGTTTTAGTCCCAAGTGTCCCAATACTTTTGTCAAGTTTTAGTCCCAAGTATCCCAATACTTTTGTCCAGTTTTCGGCCTAAATGTCCCAATACTTTTGTCCAGTGGTAGTCATAAGTGTCCCAATACTTTTGTCTACTTTTAGTCCGAAGTGTCCCAATACTTTTGTCTAGTGTACCTACCTTGTCTGCATTATGTGGGCACGCTGGTGCTTCCTGCTTTTAAGCAGCCATCTTGAGAAAACAGCAGCGCAGCAGCATCAACGCAGCAGCATCAGCGCAGCGGTTCTTTGAAGGCTCATAAAATCAAAACCGGAGCAGTTATAAAAATTATTTCGATAACTTTTATTTGGAAGGGTTCAATCTCTCTCCTGTGTTAGTTTGAAGCCGAAACGACAAACGCGCTCAGAGGAGATAATGTTTGAAGAGAAGTGACCGGTTTATAAAAAAATGTTGTTTTGAAGGGGAAATTGCAAACTTTCTGTTGATTTTTGCTGAGGGTTGTCAATCTATGAAAAGTAGGTCTAAGTGAGACCTACATAGAGGTTTTTGTTTCATGTCTCTCTGACTTTCCCAGTGGGAGTTACAGGCAGTTTTGTCATTTTTTTCTTCCGAGGAGCAGTTTTTTCTGCGTTTTATTAAAAAATTGCGGTAGAGCACAATTTTGAGATTTGGGGTTAGGTTTTTTCATTAAATCACAATTTTAGCCAGTCCTGATGTGTGTGTTCAGTTTGGTGAGTTTTGAAGCATGTTAAGGGGGTCAAATTACAGCTCAAAGAGGCAAAAGTGACTGTTTTTAGTACTTTTTTGTCTTGAAGGGGGAATTGCCAACTTCTTGTTGATTTTTGCCCGAGAATATACTATTATGAAATCTAGGTCTAAGTCAGACCTACATAAAGGTTTTTGTTTCATGTCTCTCCAACCTTCCTAGTGGGAGTTACAGGCAGTCTAGTTTTTTTTCCCCTAGGGGGCGCTAGAGCGCAATTTTGAGTTTTGGGGTTTGTTTTTTTGATAAAAAGTTTTGCCGTTTATTACTGATGTGTGTGTAAAATTTGGTGAGTTTTGAAGCATGCTAAGGGGGTCAAATTACAGTGCAAAGTTGCGGAAGAATAATAATAATAAAGAATAAAACCTTACAAATTCAATAGGTCCTTATGTCCCATTGCATAAGGACTCCCTGTGGGAGTCCTTATGCAATGGGCCATGCGGGCCCTAATTATGGAAAAAAGTGCCAACATGGCACCGCCATATTTATTAATGAAGTCACAAAGTGCACTATTTTTTTTAACATGCCTCAAAACAGCAGCTTGGAATTTGGGATATGCTCTCCCTGAGATAATCCTGATACCCACTACAACTATGGGAAATACTATACTTTCACAAAGTCTAAGTCTAAGAAAGTGCATTATTCTTTTTTTTTTTAAACATGCTTTAAAACAACAGCTACAAAAACAATGAAGGCACACAGCTTCAGTCCAGAGTATACTAGAGTAATAAAGTAAACAATAACAGTCCTCATTTAGTGCAAGACTGCCTGGCATACTGTATAACAGGAAATTATAAACTGGGCTCAATCTGCCCTGCTCTAACGTATTCGTATGAGTAACACAAATGTGCTGCAAGCTAGTGGTGAGTGCTTGAAGTGGCCTAGCAGTCAGCCAGAGCTTCTGAAATGCTGCGTTGAGACAGGGCACCTCCGTTCACTGCAAGCTGCAAAGTGTACGCCATGCAGGGCAGACTAGCCAAACCAAACTCCACCGTCGTGCGTCGTCCCTGACCACAACGTGAGCTTTGGCCCCGGGGTGGTTTTAGTTGTATTTTTGTTTTTTCTCGGCGGAGTCTTTAAGCGACAACTGTGTGGTACTACTTTTTTTCGGTGTTTGCTTTTCATCCATCTTCCGCTTGTATTCATCGTGTATCTCCTTATGATTCTTGAAGAGGTCGGAGATCAAATTGCTCGTATTAAAGGAAGACGTCTTGGTTCCTCCTCGCATAACCAACTTTTTGCAGTCATTGCAAATTGCCAGTTTTTTTATCCGTCAGACACACATTAAAATAATCCTAAACCATAGACATTGTGTCGTTAGTCAGTCACCGAGCTCGCTGGCTTGTTAGCCACGGCTACAGCACCGGCAACAACAGACTCTTGTTGTTGTTATGCTCCGCTCGCGGCGGTTTGATGAGGTCATCAAGCGTCGCCAGTAAACCTCTCATGCTGCAGTTGTCAACTCCTGTGTTGTGTGTGAGAGAGGGAAGGGGCTGCTGACTGGGTTTATATCCGTGTTTTACCGGATATGTACCGCTCTGTACAACGGCGTTTTAAAAAGTCATTAATTTTACTTTCTGAAACCGATAATTTCCGATATCACATTTTAAAGCATTTAGAATGCTAATATAAGGTAAGTTTTCAGACTTCTGTGGATGGACTTTAGCCGCTGGGCAAAGCTAACCATGTCTTAAAGCACCTCTTCCTAAGGTCGTTTCAGTGTTATAACTTCACCTTTATTGTTAGTGTTTAAGCCAAAATGCGTCCGTTCTCCCTTTTTTGTCTACACACTGTGTCTGCTTGTAAGTACTCCGTGATTGTGCGCTGCGAACATGCTCGTCTGATCGTAAGCCAGCAATTGCACAATGTGACGACAGGGGGGGAGGCGGGGGGTGGGAGAATGGCACTTTTTAGAGGCGGTATAGTACCGAATATGACTCATTAGTATCACGGTACTATACTAATACCTGTATACCGTACAACCCTACTTTCCACCAGGCCAAAAGCCTGAGTTTTCAGCTCGTTGTCCAGCGCGACTCTTAAGGCGCCAGGGAGTGAACTAACCCGGCGTGTGCATTTTGAGGCATGAGCATCTCCAGCTCCTGCATGGCCGCTGCAGCAACTTGCTCGTCACTTTTACTGAAGGGGCGATTCTGGCCAAGACAAGAAAAGACCATTTTAAGAAGGCACATTTTGGAAAACAGGACATGATTCTACAGAGAAGTGCGCTACCGTCCACATAGGATCATCAGGTTGACACAGAGCAGGATATTTATCTTGTAGTTTTTCTTTCTCACTCTTGCTTTTCACCTCCTTTTGTGCTGTTGCGAGCACAGTAGACATTGATTTCAGTTTGTAAACAATAATATAGCGAGAAAATAGAAGGCGTCTACCTTGGCTGGTTGACGCTCGCATCGTTTGAATAAGTCGAAATAGGTTCGCGGTGAGCGTTTCCTGGAACGCAAAATGTATTTTAGAAACGTCTCTGGAAGACAAGTGAAACGTTAAATACACTCACTGTAAAATCTGCTCCATTTTCTGCGAGGGCTGCTTTAAACTGGTCAAATGTTGGATGTTTCTCCGCCAGGCTGATGATAAATTCCGCTGGCAAAAGATGACAAGTGTTGAGAAAAACACAAGTTTGACTAGTTAGCTGACAAACTGCCTCAGTGAGACAATCCTCAACTTACCAAGATCCTTCTCGCTTATTTCTAGATGGTTTTCTAATTCTGTGCACACTTTAGACACCAAAGATAAATATTCTAAGCGTTTAATTTCGGTCGAGGCCGCCATGTTGTTTGTTGGTGTTGACCCGGAAGCGGAATTTCACTTCCGCCTTAGAGCTTCAACGTTTCACACAGGTTGCCCCCTTCGGCCTGGCGTAATATAACAACAGCACGCTTTCTAATCTAAACGCGATGAAATAGAAACCGTATTTAATTTAACAACCCGCAGCATATCGTTTTTTTCCATTCATTTTGTATTAATCTCCTTCATTGATGTGCATCTTTGATCGATAGACAATTAAACCTCAGCAACTAAACCATACTTGCCAACCTTGAGAAATACTTGACTTTCAGTGAATTCTAGCTGTATATATATTTATTTTATTATATATATATATATAAATAAAAGAAATACTTGAATTTTAGTGTTCATTTATTTATCAATCAATCAATCAATCAATGTTTATTTATATAGCCCTAAATCACAAGTGTCTCAAAGGGCTGCACAAGCCACAACGACATCCTCGGTATAGCCCACATACGGGCAAGGAAAAACTCACCCCAGTGGGACGTCGATGTGAATGACTATGAGAAACCTTGGAGAGGACCGCATATGTGGGTAACCCCCCCCCCTCTAGGGAGACCGAATGCAATGGATGTCGAGTGGGTCTAACATAATATTGTGAGAGTCCAGTCCATAGTGGATCCAGCATAACAGTAAGAGTCCAGTCCACAGTGGGGTCAGCAGGAAACCATCCCGAGCGGAGACGGGTCAGCAGCGCAGAGATGTTCCCAACCGATATACAGGCGAGCGGTCCACCCCGGGTCCCGACCCCGCACAGCCAGCACCCCATCCATGGCCACCGGATCTGTGTGTCTCCCCTTCCACAAGAGATAGGGGGGAGCAGAGGAGAAAAGAAAAGAAACGGCAGATCAACTGGTCTAAAAAAAGGGGGGCTATTCAAAGGCTAGAGTATACAAATGAGTTTTGAGATGGGACTTAAATGTTTCTACTGAGGTAGCATCTCTAACTGTTACCGGGAGGGCATTCCATAGTGCTGGAGCCCGAATAGAAAACGCTCTACAGCCCGCAGACTTTTTTTGGGCTCTGGGAATCACTAATAAGCCGGAGTTCTTTGAACGCAGATTTCTTGCCGGGACATATACACAGACATAACACTCATCTACTCATTGTTGAGTTAAGGGTTGAATTGTCCATCCTTGTTCTATTCTCTGTCACTATTTTTCTAACCATGCTGAACACCCTTTAGCAGGTACCCAGAAAGGTTTCGAGTACCACCAAAAAAAACTGAATCTCTGAAGACAGTATAAAAATCTGTGTTAAAGGTGTACAAATACTGTTTGTATAATAAGCATGTTATTTTTTTACAAATGAGTGTTAAGAGTTCAGTACTAAAAAAAAAAGAAAAAGAATGTGGCTTAAGTACAGTTTTTTAAATGAGCTGCTGCATTTTTTGGTTGGGTTGTTTATTTATTTTGAGTAACTTCGATACATTTCTAAAAGGGGAATAATGCAATAGAGTTATCTATGTTTGTCTGTTGCCATCTCCTGGTGAATGTTGGCTATAACGTACTGGGGTTACTTTTTGGTTGGCCAACGATTTACGTGGTGTTGCGCACCTGACGTCACTCAGGTCCGCATGGAGCTGGAGGGGGCGTGGCTTCCAGCTCCGCCTGAATTTCGGGAGATTTTCGGGAGAAAATTTGTCCCGGGAGGTTTTCGGGAGAGGCGCTGAATTTCGGGAGTCTCCCGGAAAATCAGGGAGGGTTGGGAAGTATGGTAACTAAACACACATTTACACACCAATGCCTGAGAAAAAACAGGATGAAGAAAATCTTATATTTTCCTGCCCCCTTCAACATAATACGTAGTCTTACTTAATGGATAGCATACAAACCAAACAAATATAATGAAAACAAACAAAAAACACACAAAAAAACACAAGTGCAAAACTTCATGAAGTACAAACCGAACAAAAAAATAAATAAATAAAAAGAAAACCATAAAAAGAAGTGGAATAAAAGAGCAAACAGGTGTAATGAAACGAATATTGACACTAATAAAAGCCATGTGGGCAGTTTTGCCTACCCTCAAGCATAATAATAATAATAATACATTTTATTTATAAGGCGCCTTTCTGGGCACTCAAGGACACCGTACAAAATCACAACAATAAAATCAAATTGGATAAAAAACAACAACAACAAGGAGAAAAGAAAAGATGCTTACAATGAATAAGCAGTCAGGAATAGGTGTGTTTTGAGTCTTGATTTGAAGAGGGATATTGAATCTAAGTTGCGATGGTCTGGTGGTAAAGAGTTCCAAAGATGTGGGGCAGAGCGGCTGAAAGCTCGGGCACCCATGGTGGACAGTTTAAATAAAGGGACAGTGAGATGGATGGATGAAGAGGATCTTAGGGAATGTGAGGGCATGGCGACATGGATCAGGTCAGAGAGATATGATGGAGAGAGGTTATGGATGGCTTTGAAAGTGAGGAGAATTATTTTAAAGTGGATACGATGTTTGATGGGTAGCCAGTGGAGTTGCTGCAGAACAGGGGTGATGTGCTGGATTGAAGGGGTTCTGGTGATTATCCGGGCTGCAGAGTTCTGGAGAAGCTGAAGTTTGTGAAGTGACTTGTGAGGGAGTCCAAACAGGAGAGAGTTGCAGTAGTCCAGGCTATGGACTAGTATGGCAGCAGTATGGTGGTGGACTGGTGGTAGTATTATGCTCTGGGCCTGTTTTGTTGCCAACTGGTGCTTTACAGAGAGTAAATGGGACAATGAAAAAGGAGGATTACCTCCAAATTCTTCAGGACAACCTAAAATCATCAGCCCGGAGGTTGGGCGCAGTTGGGTGTTCCAACAGGACAATGACCCCAAACACACGTCAAAAGTGGTAAAGGAATGGCTAAATCATGCTAGAATTAAGGTTTTAGAATGGCCTTCCCAAAGTCCTGACTTAAATGTGTGGACAATGATGAAGAAACAAGTCCATGTCAGAAAACCAACACATTTAGCTGAACTGCACCACTTTTGTCAAGAGGAGTGGTCAAAAATTCAACCAGAAGCTTGCGGATGGCTACCAAAAGCGCTTTATTGCAGTGAAACTTGCCAAGGGACAGGTAACCAAATTGCTGTATGTATACTTTTAGATTTGGTCCCATTTTCAGTAGACCCATAATAAATTCATAAAAGAACCAAACTTCATGAATGTTTTTGTGACCAACAAGTATGTGCTCCAATCACTCTACCACAAAAAAAAAAGAGTTATTGGAAACTCAAGACAGTCATGACATTATGTTCTTTACAAGTATATGTAAAATTTTGACCGTGACTGTACATATACATACATATATATATATATGTGTATGTATATATATATATATATATACATACACATTATATATATATATATATATATATAATGTGTATGTATATATATATATACACATATATACACACATATATATATATACACACATATACATATATACATACATACATACATATACACACATACCGTATTTTCCGCACTATTAGCCGCACCTAAAAACCACAAATTTACTCAAAAGCTGACAGTGCGGCTTATAACCCGGTGCGCTTTATATATGGATTAATATTAAGATTCATTTTCATAAAGTTTCGGTCTCGCAACTACGGTAAACAGCCGCCATCTTTTTTCCCCGTAGAAGAGGAAGTGCTTCTTCTTCTACGCAAGCAACCGCCAAGGTAAGCACCCGCCCCCATAGAACAGGAAGCGCTTCTTCTTCTACTGTAAGCAACCACCCACCCGCGTAGAAGAAGAAGAAGAAGAAGCGCGCGGATATTACGTTTCATTTCCTTTGTGTGTTTACATCTGTAAAGACCACAAAATGGCTCCTACTAAGCGACAGGTTTCCGGTTCATGAAAAGACGCAATCTCTCCATCCGCACACGGACTACTATTTCACAGCAACTGCCTAAAGACTTTCAAGAAAAGCTGGCTACTTTCCGTGCATATTGTAAAAACAAGATAGCTGAAAAAAAGATCCGGCCAGAGAACATTATCAACATGGACGAGGTTCCACTGACTTTTGATATTCCTGTGAACCGCACTGTGGATACAACGGGAGCACGTACGGTGAATACTCGCACCACAGGGAATGAGAAGTCATCCTTCACTGTGGTTCTAGCTTGCCATGCTAATGGCCAGAAACTTCCACCCATGGTGATATTCAAAAGGAAGACCTTGCCAAAAGAGACCTTTCCAGCCGGCGTCATCATAAAAGCTAACTCGAAGGGATGGATGGATGAAGAAAAGATGAGCGAGTGGTTAAGGTAAGTTTATGCGAAGAGGCCGGGTGGCTTTTTTCACGCAGCTCCGTCCATGTTGATATACGACTCCATGCGCGCCCACATCACGCTGGTTTTTAATATATTATTAAAGTTTGACTGACCTATCTGACTGTTTTTTTGACATTCCTTTAGCGCAGTTAGATGCGGCTTATAACACGGGGCGGCTTATAGGTGGACAAAGTTTTGAAATATGCCGTTCATTGAAGGCGCGGCTTATAACCCAGGGCGGCTTATGGTGCGGAAAATACGGTATATATATATATATATATATATATATATATATATATATATATATATATATATATATATACATACACACACACACATATATACATATATATATATATATATGACTTACTTTTAACACTTAAATGACTGAGACCCTTTTGGGTCCCCAAGACCTTCAGTCTCTGTCATTGCTAAAAAAATACCAACCCAAAAGCAATGTTATGAATTATTTACCTATTTAAGGGCCCAATTACTTCATATCAAATATTCTGCTTCAAACACTTTTGGGGGAAAAATATTGCATACTTTGTGTTTTTCCTATTAAAAGCCGAGGCTTTTGACAAAAATGGCTTCAAACATTAAAACAACTTTGTCAACGGCTAAATCTGAAGACGATCTAAATATATTTAGGCGTTGAAATAAAATAAAAAATCATATTATGTGACTTTTTTAACACTTAGATGACAGACCTTTTAGGTCCCCGGGACCTTTAATGTTCACCAAAATTGAGGCAAGCCTTAAAAGTTACAGTATATATTATATTGGTGCATAAAATCTGCGATGAAGTAGTGACTTGTCCAGGGTGTACCCTGCCTTCCGCTCAAATGCAACTGGGATAGGCTCCAGCCACCCCCGTGACCCCGACAGGGATAAGCGGCAGACAATGGATGGATGGTTCCGATAACGAAAAAGACCAAAATGGCCCTCACATACGTTCATTTTTCAGTGTGTAGCCGTCAGTGGAAAAAGTGGAGACATTGATGTACTATGCCATCTAAATGGTGTGTGTGTGTGATATTGAGATTATTTTGTCAAATAGTTCCATGATAAGGTTTGACGGAGTATTAATAACTGTGTTAGAGTCCATTACCAGCACTAACCTTATTCGTTTTCACAACTTGGCAAAAAACACACCTCACTATTCTTTGTGTCAAAGTTAGCAACAGGTTAAGACCATTTTGCATTTAATAAAAGACATTTTTACAAACGGACTAGCAAGGATGTGTGTATTTATAACAACGTTGTATTCACAGACAGGGAGATTAAAAAAAACAAAACCTCAAGGTTTTTTCAGATCTTATGAACTGCGGGACGTTTTTACAAGAAAAATAAAATAAATAGTGCTGTTTGACACACAACACAGACGACAAACTTCATGATTGACCAGTGAATCAAAACTGTCAAAAAAAAAAGAAGTGTAAATGTGAAGTTACCATAGTAACCAGAAGGACCAAAGTTTTTAACGGCGTCTGAAGGCTCGCGAGATCCTCCAGGCGTTGGGTTCCTCGTAGCGATTGTACAGAGGCTCCAAGCGTTGTTGTTTCTTCTGCTTGCTGAGGCGGGTCGGGTCGGACACCTTGAAGAAGGCGGGTGCAAACTCCACCAGCCAGCGCGGGTCGATGGTAGTCACCTCGCGCATGTACTCCTTGGTGGTCAGCACCAGCTCGTGGTACACCACCCTGGGGGAAGGGTGGGAAGGAAAGTTACGTGTGGAGAAGTTCTGCTCTCAAATAACCGCAAGGGCGTTGTTCTCACCATTCGGGCTGGCGGTTGAACAAAGCGCTGGAGGGGTGGATGTAGACCACCTGCTGGTCGATGAGGGTTCTGTATCCCTCCTGAGGGTCCTTCTTGGCCGCGTTGCGGAAGAAACCGCTGCAGATTGCTTTCTGCACCCGCACGGTGGCTTTTCCACATGAGACCACATCCAACTTGTGTCTGGGAAGAAGAAAAGTGGGAAATGTGATGAAGTCACCTAAGACCATGTGCGCCATCATCATCATCAGGTCTCTCACCTGTCCATGATGCCCAACATCTGCTTGCGGATGTCCTGCCCTCTCCTCAGCGAGCGAGCCTGGATGAAGTTCTCGTAGCACCAGGGGTTGGAGAACTTGTTGTTCTTCCACGAGTTGTAGACGGCCAGCAGGGTGAGATGGTCACCTTCGGGCTGGTGGAACTTGGCCTTCTTCTGGTCAGCCAAGGCCTGCTTGTCCTGCAGCACAAAGACAAAAGTTGACGACAAGCTGAAAGTAAAAATGTTCCCTTAAGGGAAGGCATCTGACCTTTGGCCTGTAGAAGACGTTCTGCACGGACAACATGGACACGATGGTGAGCATCTCTTCACTGCAGCCCAGATGTACGGACATGATCAACATCTTACACAACATGGGCTCCAGAGGGAACTCTGCCATCTAGTGGACAACAACATCATGACAGGCGTCAGCGGCGGTCCTCATACGAAAGGACGTTCTTTAGACGCGTCCACTCACCCTCCTGCCCAGTCGTGTGAGCAGACCCTCGTCATCCAGAGCTCCCAGAGTGTAGAGCTGCTCCATGGCTGTGATCAGCGTCTCCATAGGGGGGGCGTCCATGAAGTCGAAGGAGAGGAGGTCGTTGATGCCCATGGCCTGGTGGAGGACACGCAAACATCTCAGTACGTGGCGTCACAGTGTGTGTGTGTGTGTGTGTGTGTGTGTGTGTGTGTGTGTGTGTGTGTGTGTGTGTGAGTGTGTGTGGTGTGTGTACCTTCAGAGAGAGCACCGTGCTGGCCAGGTTGGTCCTCTGGATCTCAGGCACGTTGGTGGTCAACATCTCATCCCTGTAGGCCCTCTCCGTGTAGAGACGGTAGCACTTCCCTGGACCCGTTCTGCCGGCTCGGCCCGCCCTCTGCTTGGCTTGAGCCTGCGAGAGTTCGTCACGTGCTTAGATGTGACGGACAGGAAGTGGCGCAGTGCGCGTGAGCACGCTAGCTACCTGTGAGATGGGCGTCACCACCAGCTGGTCGATGCCAGTCTTTGAGTTGTAGACTTTTTGCTTGACAAAGCCCGGGTCCACCACGTAGTAGATGCCGTCGATGGTCAGGGACGTCTCAGCGATGTTGGTAGCTATGACGACCTGAGACACGAAAACACAAAGGAGAGCTGTTGGGCAATCCGATCAGCAGCAAAACAAGCATTATTATTCCATGTTATTGTTTTAGACAGATCTACGGGGGTTAATTTGTGTTTTTAATACGAAAGCTTGTTTTTGTACACTGAATTTATTTAACAGAATTCTTATCGTTTTAATTTTTTTAAATATCAAATTATGCTGACAATTTCATTTAAAAAATTGTTAGCAAAATACATGTTCAAAAATGTTGTGTTTTAAAATTCAGTGCATGTCTAATTTAGCAAAAAACTAAACAGACCATCTCAAAAACAGAATAAACTTTAGTTTTTTTAATGAATTGTATGACTGACAATGTAAATAAAATACAGAATGAGGGATTTACAATATTAACTATGAACAATAAAACGCTGAATATTGAGGGTATATGAATATTGCTCCTCTCCTTCCCAGACCACCTCTTTGATCGGCATATTTTATAATCGAGCAAGAACAACAAAGATGCAACAAACACTGCGAAGCATAACCGCTAAGAGTAAAAACACCCACATATTGGATATAATATCACTGTTCTGCAGAACTTTTGTTGTAGAAATCTGCCTTCATCTGACACTCGATGTCAGGCTTTTTGATCTGTAAACAAGCCCCGCCCACTCTGCATGAAGTAGAGCTTCCTGTCTCACTCAAAAGTGCAGAGTCTAACCATTGGAATCTATTCTATAGCTTAAAAATATCCAGCGGGCCGCATTGAAATAAGAATTGTGTTGTATTATGCCCAGGTAGCCCAGTCAACTGCCTTTTTTATGCTGTTTTGCAAGACCCGTGTCATATGACTCCAAATTTGACACCTGATTCACTGGTTCTGAGACAGGCTCGATTGCTTCAGCCTTAAAGGGGAACATTATCACCAGACCTATGTAAGCGTCAATATATACCTTGATGTTGCAGAAAAAAGACCATATATTTTTTTAACCGATTTCCGAACTCTAAATGGGTGAATTTTGGCGAATTAAACGCCTTTCTAATATTCGCTCTCGGAGCGATGACGTCACAACGTGACGTCACATCGGGAAGCAATCCGCCATTTTCTCAAACACCAAGTCAAATCAGCTCCGTTATTTTTCGTTTTTTAGACTGTTTTCCGTACCTTGGAGACATCATGCCTCGTCGGTGTGTTGTCGGAGGGTGTAACAACACGAACAGGGACGGATTCAAGTTGCACCAGTGGCCCAAAGATGCGAAAGTGGCAAGAAATTGGACGTTTGTTCCGCACACTTTACCGATGAAAGCTATGCTACGACAGAGATGGCAAGAATGTGTGGATATCCTGCGACACTCAAAGCAGATGCATTTCCAACGATAAAGTCAAAGAAATCTGCCGCCAGACCCCCATTGAATCTGCCGGAGTGTGTGAGCAATTCAGGGACAAAGGACCTCGGTAGCACGGCAAGCAATGGCGGCAGTTTGTTCCCGCAGACGAGCGAGCTATCGACCCTAGCTTCCCTGGCCTGCTGACATCAACTCCAAAACTGGACAGATCAGCTTTCAGGAAAAGAGAGCGGATGAGGGTATGTCTACAGAATATATTAATTGATGAAAATTGGGCTGTCTGCACTCTCTAAGTGCATGTTGTTGCCAAATGTATTTCATATGCTGTAAACCTAGTTCATAGTTGTTAGTTTCCTTTAATGCCAAACAAACACATACCAATCGTTGGTTAGAAGGCGTTCGCCGAATTCGTCCTCGGTTTCTCCCGTGTCGCTGGCTGTCGTGTCGTTTTCGTCGGTTTCGCTTGCATACGGTTCAAACCAATAGCTTCAGTTTCTTCTTCAATTTCGTTTTCACTACCTGCCTCCACACTACAACCATCCGTTTCAATACATTCGCAATCTGTTGAATCGCTTAAGCCGCTGAAATCCGAGTCTGAATCCGAGCTAATGTCGCTATAGCTTGCTGTTCTATGCGCCATGTTTGTTTGAGTTGGCATCACTATGTGACGTCACAGGAAAATGGACGGGTGTATATAACGATGGTTAAAATCAGGCACTTTGAAGCTTTTTTTTAGGGATATTGCGTGATGGGTAAAATTTTGAAAAAAACTTTAAATAAAATAAGCTCTTGGGAACTGATTTTAATGGTTTTAACCATTCTGAAATTGTGATAATGTTCCCCTTTAATTTACCGAAAGTGAGTCTTTCTATTGAAGCAGCAAATTTTTCGGCACAATTTTTTTACACTGAATTTTAAAAACACACACATTTTGCCAACACATTTTTTTCCCCAATAAATCTGTCAGCATAATTTGATGAAAAAAAAAATTCAGTTACAAAATTTCAGTCAAAAAAGAAAAGCATTCATAATAAAGACACAAATTAACCTACATAGATCTGTACCTAATAAAGTGAACCATGTTCTTCTTAGGGTTCTGAAGGTACCTTTCTGCTGCCGGGGGGTGCAGGGTCAAAGATCCTGGTCTGCATCTCGCTGGGCAGTGCCGAGTAAACGGGCAGAATGATGAGTTCAGGAACGTCGGGTCCGAGCGACTTCATGCGCTCGTAGAGGATCTCGCAGGCGGTGTCGATCTCTTCCTGTCCAGTCAGAAAGACCAGGACGTCACCTGGGGAGAAGAGGACAGTGATGTCATGAGCTGATTTTGGAGGACACGATCGCTCATCGCCAAAACAAACCTGGAGGTTCTGTCAGGTGGATCTGCATGACGGTGATGAGGCTGGCGTCCAGGTAGTCCGTCTCAGGTTCTTTGGTGTACAGGACCTCCACAGGATACGTTCTTCCTGGGATGGTGAAGATGGGCGCCTCGTAGAAGTACTGGGAGAACTTGACAGCGTCCAGCGTGGCCGAGGTGACAATCAGCTTCATGTCCGTGCGCTTCTGGACAGTCTGGGTAAAATAACAAAAAGCGTATATTTTGTCAGTTCGACAGGAAGTAAGGTGAGGGGGCGGGGCTAGCGGGAATCGTGCGACAACGCATACCTTCTTGAGCAGACCGAAGAGGACGTCGGTGTGGATGGTCCTTTCGTGAGCTTCGTCCAGCATGATGATGGCGTACTGGCCCAGCTCCGAGTCGATCAGACACTCTCGGAGCAACATGCCGTCTGTCATGTACTTGATCACCGTCTCTGGGCTGGTGCAGTCCTCAAACCTGATGGTGTAGCCCACCTTCACAGACAGACAGAACGTGTTTAGAGGATCGCACTACAGGAAGCGGCTGTGGCGGCGTACCTCCTGTCCCAGGCAGCATCCGTACTCCTCCGACACTCTCTTGGCCACAGACATGGCGGCCACGCGGCGAGGCTGCGTGCAGCCAATCTTTCCCCGTGTGGTGTATCCCGCCTCCGCCAAGTACTGCGTGATCTGCGTGGTCTTGCCAGACCCGGTTTCTCCGATGACGATCAGGATCTGGTTGTCGTGCACGGCCTGTGAGGAGACAAAGAAGAATTTAGCAGATGTTCGGTGTCTAAGCCGGCGCATAATGATGAAGAGGAACCTGAATGAGCTGCTCCTTTAGCTTGTAGATGGGCAAACTCTCCCTCTGCTCCAGAATGGAGAGCTGGGTCTTCTTTCCATACGAGGCTTTGTTGCCTCCAAAGGCGTGCTTCTTCCACTCGGGAATGTCATTGGGCATCATGCCGATGCCTCTCATGTTTGCCGCAATCTGCCTGCCGTCAGCTGCAACGCGACACAAGGGTGTTGGCACAAGCATCTCGCTAGGGCTGGACAATTAATCAAATTTCGATTTCGGCTTTCCACGATCAAAAAAATATTATTATGGGTAGGGAAACGTGCATGCAAATTCCTGCAATGAAACAGATGACCGAGCAGACATGGTCTTTCTTTCAATCATACGCTCAAAGTGTGAGATATCACACTGGTTGCTACTTTTTATTTGACAATGCTAGTAAATAGGGATGGGAATTGATAGGATTTTTTCCGATTCCACCTTGGATTCTGCTTAACGATTCAATTCTTTATCGGTTCTCTTATCAATTCTTATTTGGGAAAAAAAGATAACAAAATATGAATTAGCATCAATCTTGTCTAGTTTAGAGCTAACATGACCTTATAAAGCAAACAGCGATGTCTTAAAGGGGAACTGCACTTTTTTGGGAATCGTTCACAATCATTATGAGGGACAAGAACACGCGTGTCTTTTTTTGTGTGTGTGTGGGCGGGGTAATGATGATAAACGCTTGGAAGATGCAGCTAATACGGCGTGGCGCAGTGGAAGAGTGGCCGTGCGCAACCCGAGGGTCCCTGGTTCAATCCCCACCTAGTACCAACCTCGTCATGTCCGTTGTGTCCTGAGCAAGACACTTCACCCTTGCTCCTGATGGGTGCTGGTTAGCGCCTTGCATGGCAGCTCCCTCCATCAGTGTGTGAATGTGTGTGTGAATGGGTAAATGTGGAAGTAATGTCAAAGCGCTTTGAGTACCTTGAAGGTAGAAAAGCGCTATACAAGTACAACCCATTTATCATTATTATCATTATAATAGGAGTCACAGTTGTAGCTTTCAAAGCCCTCTAAAACTATATTAAAACCCTCCATCAATGTTTTTTATACACAGTGCAAGTATATATATAATGTACCGTATTTTCCGCACTATAAGGCGCACCGGATTATAAGGTGCACCTTCAATGAATGGCCTATTTTAAAACTTTGTTCATATATAAGGCGCACCGCATTATAAGGCGCACCGCGTTAAGAGGCGCATAGAATAGACGCTACAGTAGAGGCTGGGGTTACGTTATGCATCCATTAGATGGAGCTGCGCTAAAGGGAATGTCAACAAAACAGTCAGATAGGTCAGTCAAACTTTATTAATAGATTACAAACCAGCGTTCTGACAACTCCGTTCACTCCCAAAATGAATAAACAGCTGTTTTATTATTTTCCCCGAGGTAAAGTCAGTGACGTGGTATTTCGTTTATCTTTTAACAACAGCAAGGTATAACAGGTAGTGCAACATTTATATCACATAGTGGAGGGGAACTTTTCCTCGATTCAATAAACACATAAAAAACCGTCTGATACTGTAAAGGTAAATCAAACTTTAGTGCAATCACAATATAGTAACACTCCAAATAGTGCAAAGCAATAACAATATATCATATAACTCAAAGTTGCTCAAACGTTAATGTCACACAACACAACACACAAAATAAACATGTAAAGCTCACTTTATTAAGTTATTCCTCATCCACGAATCCCTCGAATTCTTCTTCTTCTTCAGTGTCCGAAATAAACAGTTGGGCGAATACGGCATCTAACATGCCCGCTGCTGCTCTATTCCCGTGTTCTACCGCGTGACTGATCGCCTTGAGTTTAAACTCTGCGTCGTAAGCGTGTCTCTTAATAGGAGCCATTTTGGGGTCTTTACATAAACACACAAATGGAAATGAAACGGCACACCTCGCGCAGTCATATATCCCAGCATGCACCACGCGCTTCTTCTTCTACGGTAAGCAGCCACCGACTTCATTTTCCCCCGTAGAAGAAGAAGCGCTTAGTAGAAGAAGGTCTCGTAGTTGCGAGACCTGTTGTGGCTCAATATTGGTCCATATAGAAGAAGAAGCGCTTCTTCTTCTACGGTAAGCAATCGCCGACTTCATTTTCCCCCGTAGAAGAAGAAGCGCTTAGTAGAAGAAGGTCTCGTAGTTGCGAGACCTGTTGTGGCTCAATATTGGTCCATATATAAGGCGCATCGGATTATAAGGCGCACTGTCAGCTTTTGAGAAAAATTGAGGTTTT
This sequence comes from Nerophis lumbriciformis, assembly GCF_033978685.3. Classification (NCBI taxonomy): domain Eukaryota; kingdom Metazoa; phylum Chordata; class Actinopteri; order Syngnathiformes; family Syngnathidae; genus Nerophis; species Nerophis lumbriciformis. The sequence goes on from NC_084586.2 coordinate 1,957,052, forward strand.
TAGGTGCACCTTATAGTGCGGAGAATACGGTAGTTACAGATACCTTCATAACAATATGTATTATGTTTTATTTACCCACTGCAAGTACCCTATATATATAATGTAGTAACAGACACTTTCATAACAATACGTAATATGTACAATATTTACCGTATTTTGGTCATTTTAATCATTTTTAATAATTTTTCCGTGCATTTGTTTCCGTTTCCATAGCAGCACACGTCTGACTTCTGGCAACGAATATCTGTCTTACTTCCAGAAACAAACGCGAGTGTGTTCTAATCATGGCAGACTCGGTAACAAACAGAGAAGACGACTATTTTTGGACAAATGAGGATTCACAACCTTATCTTTTTGAATCTGAATTTATGGAAGATGAACTTCTGCTTTTAGAAGCCAGTATGAAGGAAGGGTAAGACGCTGGAGCAGAGGGAAGCTGAGAGAATGAGGTGAAAGTGAATCAAAGGTGTAAATGTGGAATTTAAAGCCATGCTATTTCGACATAAATGGAGTGCTTACCCATAATTAAACGGAAAAAACAGCTGGACCATATAGACAACTGTCTATCGAGTGAGTCACGCTTTATATTGATGATGATAAACGCAACACGTCATAAGTGTTATTACAACTACAGTACACACGCTGTCTGGCTAGCTGTGTACAAACAAAACATGAAATAATACTTTACAGATACTGTAATATGATTGTTCATGTTTTTCACTCAGTACAGATTGGTGTCTTATTGCATTGTGATGTGTATTACAAACTCAAACGTGTTTCATGCTGACGTAGAAGCCTGTCTCTTGCTATAGTTAGCTTCTAAGGCTAATACCGTAGCACGCCGATGTGTTAGTACGCTAAAAAAAAAAAATAAATAAATAAAAGAGTTCCTCAGTGTTTGCTCTTAAAACAACAATGTCGCTCCAGCTTGGTAGTTATACAAGTGACGAAACGTATATTAAGTATTGTTGACGGTTTTTGAATGTGTTTTTTTATTTATAAAACTTCCAGTACAAGTACTTTTAGACAATTTTGAGCACATTTAAAATTACCACGACCATGATAACTTTTTGTCACAGTAACCGTGACAAGAAATTTTCATACCGTGACATCCCTAACCATGATCATCAAAATTATTACAAATTATTCAATTGAATTTTACACGATATTCTCATTTTATGAGTTCCACCTGTATAATATAATGACCGAGAGAAAACGTGGTTGGCAAATTCTTGCAAGCTTTTGACCACAAACTTAGTCACTGCTCTGTGACATTTGTCATTCCAGGCTGAGTGGTATTCTTCCCTGCCGCGGTGAAATTGTTTTTTAAAATTATATTTAAAGTTGAGTTTTGGTGGTGCAATAAATAACCACGTTCCTAAATGAATGAATGATTGTGTTATTGATCAAAATAATTGTGATCATTATTTTTGCCATAATCGTCCATCTCTGCACACACACCTTCCTGGACCATCCAAGCACACACTTACCGTCCGGCAGTGGGTCCACCCAGTGCTTGTTCAGTCCCATGGGGATGGAGTCCATCTCGGCCTCCCGTGCCGCCTGCTTCAGCTCCCGCCTCTCTTTGGCCAGAGCGCTCTGCATCATGGCCGCCTGGGACAACGAGCCGTCTGGATTCTGATAGCAAAGGGGAAAACAGCGTTAGCTTCGACCAAGACATGAAAAGTTTAAAGTCATCTTCCTACCTTGACGATCTTGACCGGGCTCATGTCCATGCTCTGCTTGGTGTGTCCTCTCAGGAAAGGCGGCTCCTCTTCAACCAACTCAATTTCTAGGTCTTCGTCTGGAACAAACATGGCGACAAGATGCAAACGGTCGCTCGTGTTCATTCATCATTAAACAGGGTCTCTGCAGGTATCTGCAAATCTAATTTAATGTTTTTTAATGCAACTTAAAGCAAATTTAGTGTCCATGTTCCACTGCAGATTGTTATTATACTTAGTCAAAACCATACAATGTTCTGTAGAGACCAGGAGTCTCCAGACTTTTTTACCCACTGAGGGCCGCACACTGAAAAATGAAAGCATGTGGGGCCCATTTTGATATTTTTCATTTTCAAAACCAATACAATATATATTGTAAGCCTTCGGGCTTCCCTCAATTGTGGTTAACGTTAAAGGTTCTGCGGACCCAAAAGAGTCTCAGTCATTAAAAGTGTTACAAATAAATCATGTATTAATACTTATTTATTTTACTTTCAACGCCTGAATATGGATAAATTAACTTCATGTCTATCTGTTGACGTAAAGATTCAATCTTTTTTTTATATTCCTTTTAAAAAAGGAAGAACAAAAAATATTGTATGCCATATTTCCCACAAAAAAAATTCTAAGTGGAATATTTCATGTGAACAGATACTGTAAACAATGTTGTTAATACATTACAACATTGCTTTTGATCCATTATTATTTTTTGAGCAAAGGTCTCAGGATCCGAACGGCCCCCTTTCATAAGTGTAAAAAATAAGTCATGTATCAATATATATTATTTTTACTTTCAACGCTCCAATCTCTAGCTCAACTTCAGATCTATTCGTCAATTATAAGTTTTGATTATTGTTTGAGTAATGACAGTTGTAAAGTAAAAAACTGCTTACACGGCCGCTTTGCGTTATTAGTGCCAATATTGAAACCTTTTCTCATTACACTAAACATGTTTGCTCTTTAATTCCCCTTTTTAGTTTTTTTTTGTAATATTTACTAAATGTGCCCTGGCTCGTTAAAAAATTAGCTGCGAGCCGCAAATAGCCCCCGGGCCGCACTTTGGACACATTAATAGCATAATATTGTCATCTTGTTTACGTATGCAGTACCAATAGGGTATATAGCTATTGCATGATAGCCTTGTGGGTACCATCTGATGGCTACTACATTGAATGCTGTGTTATGTGGATTTTGATAAAAACTGTTGCACTCTTACCTTTGCACTGCTAAAATACTGTAACTTAATTTACTGACTTTAAAATTGTACTATTTCGACTTGCACTCTTTTCTGTCTATTTGAAAATGTCAATAAAAAGAGTTGGATTAAAATACTATAACTTGACCGCACGCTGATTTGTAACTCACACTTTCATTATGTATTGCACTTGTATTCTAAATTGCTTTTCATTATGTAATTTCAATTGTTGCATATTTTTAATCTTGTGTAATTGTAATTGTGGATGCTAAATGTGCCATAAAAGGACTACAAATGGAAATTAGCATGGTGCTAAATTTGGTGGAGCCATCTTTTTAATGTAACTGCAAATTGTCCTTCAAATAAATACAACAACTGGTACAGACACAATTGTAAGCTATTGACAATGATAATGTTCAATAGATGAAAGGTTTACATGAACTGAGGCCAAATTAAGCACTAACGTGATCATAATATAGCACAACAATGCAAGTAACCCTTTCAAACACAATAAACATTTTTCATAACTGTAGTATTTACTACGATTGTAAATGGAAGATCGATAACTTAATTATCCAAAAAGGTAAACAAACATAAACATAGAATGGATTCGAAATCTTTTAGCAAAAATTGCACTTCAATAAATATTAAACATCTTAAGTGCAGTTTTTTCCCAGTTTGGGAAAAACTAGGTTGGGTGGTTTGTTTTGTTGTCTTTTGTTGCCAATGCCATCTCAACATACCTGCTAGTTGGTCTATGCCAGGGGTCGGCAACCTTTACCAGTCAAAGAGCCATTTTGACCAGTTTCGCAAATTATAGAAAACAATGGGAGCCGCAAATTTTTTTTGAAATTTTAAATGAATTAACACTGCATACAAAGTTTTCTTTTTGCTTTGTGCTATGTATAAACCAGGTGTCTCAGACACGCTGCCCACACCTTAATATGGAATTTGAAAGCTGGTGCGGCACGCGGGTTTTAAATGAATGGCGCCTGTCAGCGTCATGCGTGCCGTGATGGTACAGCATATAGCACCCACTAGAACCAGCGTGCCTGATCAGCCACACGTTGTATGGTGTTTCCGCTTGCTCACGTAGGTGACAGCAAGGCATACTTGGTCAACAACCACACAGGTTACACTGACGGTGGCGGTATAAAAAAAACTATAACACTCTTACTAATAATGCGCCACACTGTGAACCCACACCAAACAAGAATGACAAACACATTTCGGGAGAACATCTGCACAGTAACACAACATAAACCCAACAGGACAAATACCCAGAATCCCATGCAGCCCTAACTCTTCCGGGATACATTATATTGTATAATGTAGCCCGGAAGAGTCAGAGCTGCATGGGATTCTGGGTGTTTGTTCTGTTGTGTTTATGTTGTGTTAAGGTGCAGATGTTCTCCCGAAATGTGTTTGTCATTCTTGTTTGGTTTTGGTTCAAAGTGTGGCGCATTATTAGTAAGAGTGTTAAAGTTGTTTTATATGGTCACCGTCAGTGTAACCTGTGTGGCTGTCGACAAAGTATGCCTTGCTGTCACGTACGTGTGCAAGCAGAAGATGTATATTGTATAACAAGTGTTGGGCTGGCACGCTGTTAATACAGATTGTAGAGAGTGCCAAATGTTGTACCATCATGGCACGCCCTTATTATAGCTGTAAGGGTGAAAATCGGTGAATATTAATCCCGGGAGTTTTCTGCGAGAGGCACTGAAATCCGGAAGTCTCACGGGAAAATTGGGGGGTTCAGCAAGTAAGCTGCTGAGCCGCATCAGAGTGATCAAAGAGCCGCATGCGGCTCCGGAGCCGCGGGTTGCCGACCCCTGGTCTATGCTGATGGACTCATGTTGCTCATTCAGTTTGAAGATGGAATATTACCACACAAGAACATTTGACTTTATAATCATCTGTTTTCCTCCTAACTAGTGTCACTTCATTAGTAGTGCTTCTCACTTGCGAGTCAATGTCCGTATATTCTGTGTGTGTCCCGCCTGCTCATACCAAAACAAAGATTGTGGATGACTGACAAGAGGCTTCACTGTTCGTTAAATTCTACTGTTAAGTAAATGTGCACAGGTGCTGAGAGCGATGCACACAGTGAGACATTTTGTATGCATTTTGAAAGACAGAGACGAAAAAAAGAAACACGCGGACTTTGCAATTTATCCATTTAGCCAGTTCATTTTCATTTATCATTTAACTAATTAACCTACAATTGTATGACATTTCTTAATGCCTCATGACATCGTTTCAAATGCTTTTAATGCTATTTACGGCCTTCATTTTCACAGAATACATTTAATGACTTTACAACATGTGTGAAGTTGGCCACCCTTATTGCAAATAGTAAAATAACACTGTCATTTCTTTGTGCCATAAACATTTTTGGTCTAACTATTATAGTCTTTATGTTAACGTATTATTTATAACCAGCCTATAATGGACAAAACATGTTTGTATAACAAACAAATGGGACAAGTTTAGGAGGCTGGTTATAAATAACAACACTTTAATATCATAAAATCTATAATGGACAAAAAATGTTTACACAACAAACGATTGGGACTGGTTTGAGGATGGTTTGACAAAGTGGGGGGCTGGTTATGAATAATAAAATGTTAATAACATAAAAATTAAATAGAGAAAATGTTTTGCAGCATAAACAAATTGGACAAGTTTGGGGGTTGAATAATACCACGTTAATTAACATAAAAACTATAATAGTTGGACAAAAAAATGTTTGCAGCACAAACAAAGGGGACAAGTTTGGGGAGGTCAAAATATAAATATAGTCAAAATATTTATTTTACAATAACTTAAAAAGCATAACGGCATATACCAAAATATTTTCAGCACAAACGAATAGCAGTGTTTTTTTTAAGACTCACAATGGTAAGTGGAGCCAACTTCACATTTCAATGACACCTGGAAACCCTGGTAAAGGCTTCTGATTGGACTACTGACACTCTCAATTACCTTCCTCATCGTCGACTTTGGGAAGAATCCCAGTCTCGTCGTCAAAGTCGGGGAACTCTTCTTTAGACAAAACATTGGCGGCGATCATCTGGGGGCAACAGCAACGTGGGTGATGTCAAGTTTGGGTGAGCGGTGACAATGTGCACAACTCGACCACGACCAACCTGCTTGATCTCCCACTTTTCCGGATCGGAGATCTTGGTGAGCCTCTTCCTCTCCAGCGTGTCGTCTTGTTCCAGCTCGCGGGTCTGACCCAGGTTGAGGTTGCTCGGCCCGTCCGGGTTCCTCATGGTCACCTCCTCCCCACCGTCTGGACCCACGTTCCTCCTCCGGTTGGGGTTCAGGTCCTCGCCCGTCTCCTGGTCCACGTCCTGGAAGAGAACATAGGGCGTTACGATGTGAATTGGGAGACGAGCTGCTGTGACGCTGGCGTGGTTGCTACCTTCATGCTGAGGCTGGTCTTGGAGCCTGTGAAGGACAGCACTTTGATCTTGACCCTTTGGCCTTTGCTGACCACATCCGCCACGTTGGCAACTCGGCCTTCTCGTCGCAGCTCAGAGATGTGGACCAGCCCTTCCCATCGCTTCCTGCAGAGGAGAGAGACCTGTTAGCGCCCATGCGAAGCTATCAGACCTGGGAGTTGAACCTGTGTGAAGTTGGCTCCCCTTCTTGCAAATATGCAAATAACACTGACATGAATTTGTGCTACAACATGTTTTATCTAACTAGTTGTGTATTTATGTTACAGGGCTGGTTATAAATAAAATGTTACTTGTATAAAAAACTATGATAGTTAATAACATAAAAACTGTAATAGTTCAAAACATTTTGCAGCGCTAACATTTGGACAAGTTTTAGGAGATTTTTACAAGGTTGGGGGCTGGTTGGGAGTCATAACACGCAAACAAAAATTATAAAACAATAACATAAAAAAATATAATAGACAAAACATTTTTGCAGTACAAACAGTTCAAACGTTGGGGAGATTTCAGCAAGGTGGGGGGATGGTTATGAATCATATCATTAACAAAAACTACAAAATGTTAAAAAAAATTTTAACATAAACACTATAATGTTACTATCTTTGGGCACTACCCGATTCGATTCAGAATCAATTTGATTCAAAACGATTCTCAATTCAAAATTAATACTTTTTTGATTACATTGAGTGCCAGTTCCATCATTAACTATATTCCTCCATTAAATAAACTCTGATAAAGTTTTATATTACTTAAAACTGGTTTTGCTTGATAAAATTCGACCCAAACATTTACTAAAGTGGCTGGACAAGTTAAATTTTGGGAAAATGTTTTTGATTTTTTTAATCGATTAAGAATTGTTACACATTATAATTGCAATTAATTTGAAATAGATTTTCTTACATCCCTAATAGTTTGACAAAAATGTTTTGAGGCACAAATGTAGCACAACGGTTTGGGAGAAGTTTGGAGATATAGGGGGAGCTGGTTATGAATAACACAAAAATAACATAAAAACAATAAAATACATACATATATAATAAGGAGGGGGGTTTGTTATGATTAATAAAAGGTTAACATATAAACTATAATAGAAAGACAACATAATTTTGGAGCAGAAACAAACGGGGAGATTTAGAAAAGGGGAGCTGGTTATAAATCATAAAATATTGTTATACCATAAAAACTAAAAGTAAGACAAAAAAAATTAGCAGCACAAACATTTAGGGAGATTTTGACATGGTTGGGGGCTGTTATGACTAATAACGCACTAACGAGAGAAAAACTAGAATCGACAAAACATTTTGCAGCACAATCAAATGAGACGAGTTTGACAAGGTGGGGGGGGGGGGCTGGATGACACCACTAGTCAGAAAAGGTATTTTAGAATAACTTAAACAACATCATTACCGCACAAAGGAACGGCAGTGTTATTTGAATATTTGTAACGATAAGGGGACGGGGCCAACTTCACACAGGTAGGAGTTGGTGCTCGCAGTGCAGACCTGAGCCCCTCCAGCTGCACGAAGCATCCAAACTGCATGATGCTGGTCACTTTTCCGTTGTAGATGTCGCCAACAGAGGGCTCCTCCGGAGGGGGGCGGTCCACGTGCTTGTCCTTCCAGTCTCGCTCTTGATCTTTCCTGGGGCTTGGCGAGCGCTCGCTCCAGCGGGAGGACCGGTCTCTCCTCCTAGAGCGGTCGCGGTCTCTATCTCTGTGGCGATCGCGGTCTCTGGAGCGCGACCTGGAACGTGAGCGGTGCCTCCTGCGGTCCCTGTCCCGGTGCCTCTGTCGATCCCTGCTTCTGCTGCGACTCCGGCTGCGCCGTCGGCCTTTCTCCGAGCGGCTCTTTTCGCTTTTGGGGACCGTGGTGCTCACACTGGGCATGAACATCTCCAGCTCCTTCATGGCGTCGGCCGCCACCTTCACGTCCTCTTCGTCGAGGACCTGTCGAAAATGACACAAGCAAAACGGTGAGCGCCGCTTTTTGAGTTACGTAGCGGTCTCGCGCGCGAAGCAGAGCATCGTACCTTCGGTGGCGGCTCGTTGGCTCGGCACAGCGCGGGGAACAACTCCTTCAGTTTGTCCTTCTCTGACTTTGGCATCAGAACGTCACAAGTTTCTGTGACAACATTGACATGTTAAGAGCATACAAAGTATTTCGGTACCGATTTTGTACACTCTAACAGGTGCAAAAACCTTACATCAGAACTGAATAAGTAGGGGTGTAACGATTCCTTTGAACAACGATTCAATTAATAATTAGATGTTGCCGATACGATTCAGTGAGTTGAAATCGGACTCACTGTGTAAATAATTATTGGACACTACAGGTGAAGTTTCCTATATTTCTGTTATTTCTTGTCATGGAATCATTATGGATACAAACAAGCAAATAAACAACAATTAATTGCAAATAAATTGACATGTAATTTGAACAAAGTGCAGCTAACACTTTAAATTAAAGTCACAGTAGAGTGGAAAAACAAGTTGCTTCTATATTGAAGCAATTATCATAAAAATCTGATTTATAACACCTAAACACTTCCAAAATGTGCATGATATTGATACTATTTTAATCATATCTATTTATTCAGGGATTCCCGGGCCATTTTGAGGGATAATGAGGAAGCCAGTCATGTGATCCAGTCATGTGAGCCACAGATCCCTTCCCCATCAACAACAATGCTAATCAGACAGACTTTGTGGGAGCCAACAACAAATACCGTATTTTCCGCACCATTAGCCGCACCTAAAAACCACAAATTTACTCAAAAGCTGACAGTGCGGCTTTTAACCCGGTGCGCTTTATATATGGATAAATATTAAGATTCATTTTCATAAAGTTTCGTTCTCGCAACTTCGGTAAACAGCCGCCATCTTTTTTCCCGGTAGAGCAGGAAGCGCTTCTTCTTCTACGCAAGCAACCGCCAAGGTAAGCACCCGCCCCCATAGAACAGGAAGCGCTTCTTCTTGTACTGTAAGCAACCACCCGCCCCCGGAAGAAGACGAAGCGCGCGGTGCATGCTGGGATATGTGACGTTTCATTTCCATTTGTGTGTTTATGTAAAGACCCCAAAATGGCTCCTATTAAGTGTGTTGTCTGTCTAATTATAAATAATGCAGACGAGGCGTGTTAACTGAGTTCTCAACGTTTACTCACAGCGTGCTCATAACCACATTCTAACTCCCAGCATACAACAACGCTTCTCAGGGCTACCGCGCATGCTCGTAACTATCGTTGCATGCTGGGTAGTGTAGTTGTTATATTTGCTAGCTCATAACATCACAGTAAGAGACACGCTTACGCGCTTAATTCAATACTCGACGTCATTCCGGGTGGATTGACAAAAGACCTCCAGCCGCTAGATATTGGTGTCAACAGGGCATTCGAAGCTAGACTGCTAACTGCGTGGGAACAGTGGATGACGAAGAAGCGCGCGGTGCATGCTGGGATATGTGACGTTTCATTTCCATTTGTGTGTTTATGTAAAGACCCCAAAATGGCTCCTATTAAGTGTGTTGTCTGTCTAATTATAAATAATGCAGACGAGGCGTGTTAACTGAGTTCTCAACGTTTACTCACAGCGTGCTCATAACCACATTCTAACTCCCAGCATACAACAACGCTTCTCAGGGCTACCGCGCATGCTCGTAACTATCGTTGCATGCTGGGTAGTGTAGTTGTTATATTTGCTAGCTCATAACATCACAGTAAGAGACACGCTTACGCGCTTAATTCAATACTCGCCGTCATTCCGGGTGGATTGACAAAAGACCTCCAGCCGCTAGATATTGGTGTCAACAGGGCATTCGAAGCTAGACTGCTAACTGCGTGGGAACAATGGATGACAGAAGGCGAACACACCTTCACTAAGACAGGGAGGCAGCGCCAGACGACGCCAACATCTGCCAGTGGATCGTAAATGCCTGGGCAGATATTTCGGTCACAACTGTGGTCCGAGCTTTCCGGAAGGCAGGATTCACAGAACTGCTGGATAACAGTGACACTGACTCCGATTACTTCGACGAGACGGAGCCGGCCATTTTGGATCTCACATTTGCCCAACTTTTCACTTCGGACACCGAAGACGAAGGATTTACGAATGAAGAATAACTTCAGAAAGTGAGCGCTATGTTTATTTTGTGTGTTGTGACATTAACGTTCGAGCAACATTATGTTGCTATTGCTCTGCACTATTTTGAATTTTACTATGTTTGTGATTGCACATTTGCGTACATTTTGGGAGTGAACAGAGTTGTTAGAACGCTGGTTTTTAATATATTATTAAAGTTTGACTGACCTATCTGACTGTTTTTTTGACATTCCCTTTAGCGCAGCGTAGGCGCAGCTTATAGTCCGGGGCGGCTTATTGGTGGACAAAGTTATGAAATATGCCATTCATTGAAGGTGCGGCTAATAATCCGGTGCGCCTTATAGTGCGGAAAATACGGTATTTTGGGAAAATTATGATGCAGGACCTTATATTTTGAGCCCAAACACAAAGAGGATGAGCAATACGTTTTATAAGCCGACTGCTACCCGGATGCAGCATTGCTAGAAGCTAAACATACAAACTAACCATAATAAAGCATAAAAAAACAACACTAATATTTCCACTCTCGCTGGGATGCCAACAGACGGGACGCTCGCATAATTCAGTTTAGATGAAGAATCAATCACAATCCTCACAAAGGGTTAATATAAGTTCCTGCAGAAAGCGTCTTTTTCGCCACCTCTGGATGTGAAAGTGGACCAGCTTGTCAAGTCCATGGCCACATTTGTCTAAGCAGGTGAGAGATGCATGAATTATAATCTAGAATTTACTTTTAGCTGTCAATGCGCTGCAAAAATAGTTTGCCTGCGTTGGCGCAAGGGATGATGTTCGTTAAGAAATGATCGATGTCGATGCCATTATCGAATCCTCTTATCGAACCGATTCCTTATCGAATCTCTTATCGAATCCAGATAGGTTGTTGTGTGTGCACAACTAAAAAAACTCCTTTGTACAACTCCTCTCTGGTGCGGTGGGGGAGGTACTAGGATGACAGGGGATGCAAAACAATAACAGTGCAATACTTTTTCATAACATGGTCACTACCAACGTTCCCTCTAAGGTGTGCGCCTGCGCAATGCTCACGCGTCCTCTGTGCACAGCAAATTAATGTCGCGCAGAAAATCAAAAATCCCATCTGAACTTTAAACTAAATAAACACATTACAATTTATTCTGTATGATTTTGCAATGCAACTCTATGAGTGACAAGTGACAACAAGAGTGGCCCCAATGAATAAAACAATCTTTGTCAACAGTTGAATTATCGTCTGTCGAGACACTTTACGGACAGGAATTCCATCAATCACTTTATTGAGCAAAACTGTTTGTAACCACACCAAAAACATGAGTAAAAAAAACTTTTATCTATAAAAACTGGTAATCTTCTGCCATACAAACCAGGCTTAAACCAACGTTATCATCCGTCGTTTCAACAGAAGCCGCTTGCTCTGTCTCACCTGCACCAACACAAGCACTCATGGCACTTATCCAGTGCTGCGTTTTTGGCCACACAAAAAGACGGACAACCCCAACGCCAAACAATGTGTAAATACCAGGTTGTAATACTCTGACTCCTCAATCAGATGTGTGCTTATTTTATAATAATAATAACTGGGATTTATATAGCGCTTTTCTAAGTACCGGTACCCAAAGTCGCTTTACATGTAGAACCCATCAATCATTCACACCTGGTGGTGGTAACACTCTGACTCCTCAATCAGATGTGTGCTTATTTTATAATAATAATAACTGGGATTTATATAGCGCTTTTCTGAGTACCCAAAGTCGCTTTACATGTAGAACCCATCAATCATTCACACCTGGTGGTGGTAACACTCTGACTCCTCAATCAGATGTGTGCTTATTTTATAATAATAATAACTGGGATTTATATAGCGCTTTTCTGAGTACCCAAAGTCGCTTTACATGTAGAACCCATCAATCATTCACACCTGGTGGTGGTAAGCTACTTTCATAGCCACGGCTGCCCTGGGGTAGACTGACGGAAGCGTGGCACCGGGGGCAAAGGGTGAAGTGTCCCGCCCAAGGACACAACGGCAGCGATTTTTGGATGGTAAGAGGCGGGGAGCAAACCTGCAACCCTCAGGTTTCTGGCACGGTTGCTCTACCCACTACGCCATGCCCCCCATTTTACTGCCATTTATTAAGAATGTTAATCTAAGGATATTATTCATGAAATATTGTCACTAGATTTCATAAATGCTAATAAAAAGATGTATTTTACAGACACAAAGTTACAGGAACTAAATGTAATCTCTGAAAGGGGTAACATTTCTTTTAAAGGCAGGACCCACAGCCAGACATACAATACTAGCACAAAAGCATGTTTTTTTGTTATTGTCATTGTAAGAGGGCAAAATCACTTATATCAGAAAATTATTTTAATAAAACATTTAAATTGTTATGATGTCAGGTTTGGGACAGGTGTGACGCTGGTGTGGCCACAGTGTGCACGTCTGATGTTGCTCACATGTGCTCCACTGAATGCTCAGGGCGTTTGCTCACAAACATAAAAAATTAGAGGGAACATTGGTCACTACTGCCTAGTTTCTCTTGTTCTATTCTTATTTTTACTGTTATAGTTGTATTTAGGGCTGGGCGATATATCGCGGGTTTGTCTCTGTGCGATATAGAAAATGACTATATCGTGATATCGAGTGTACGTTCTCACGCAGTTGCTTTTAGCTGTGGGCATTACACTACAGGCTCTCCTCCTCTTTCCAGTCTCCCCTTCTCACAGACAGACAAGCGCACCTTCTTACACACGTCACATACTGTCACGTCATACGTCACATACGTATACGCCCTCCCCGAGCAGAGAGGTAGCAGCATGGCTAACGTTAGCTGTGATGCTAGCGGAGTGGTGCGAGCGCTAATACAAGAGAAAGAAGGTGCGAATCTGGTAACAAATGGAGGAATAATTAATTCCTAAGAAAAGCAGCAGGGGGTCCATCGTCTGGCGGTGGTTTGGCTTCAAGTAAGATGTCGAACAGACAACCATAATTTGTCAAGTGTGGGGCAAAAGCTTTGCTATAAAATGTAGCATTACTGCTGTAACAAACAGTTCAGGGTGTCCCAAGTTACCGGAGTGTGTTAGGTAAGGAGGAGGAGTTTTGTCCCTCCAGAGTTGGCGTAGGGCTGTGACGTAGGGTGTGTGTGGTTGTGGAAGGAGGTGTGTGATGTTGACATTAAAGAAGCGGTGGCTACCGAACCTGCTCTAATGTCTCCCGTTTATTATTTTATTAGATAAGTACACTGTATAGGTGAACCCAGGACACTCGGCTGCACTGCTAATATGTAGCATCATTTGAAAAGTCACCCGCTAGACAATGAAGAGTGCTTACTCCGCACGTCAATATCTCCGTTTGGTGCCACACGTCCACACATCAAAATGCCGAGGCAAACATTTCCAGATCAACACCGTATGAAAAAAATAGTGATTTTTTTTTAGTTGTGATTTCCTTCTCTGCATGAAAGTTTAAAAGTAGCATATATTAATGCAGTATGAAGAAGAATGTTTTAATGTAGACACATAGAATCATCATACTGCTGTGATTATATGTATCAAGTGTTCATTCAAGGCTAAGGCAAAATATCGAGATATATATCGTGTATCGCGATATGGCCTTAAAATATTGCGATATTAAAAAAAGCCAATATCGCCCAGCCCTAGTTGTATTCTTATTGCTGCTTTTTATTTTTTATTGTTATTGTAATATTTTTCCATTTTATTTCCATTTATACCCCCATTATTTACTTTTTAAATTCGATCTCAATTCTGTACACTGCTGGAGGAATTTTAATTTTCCTATATCTAGTTAGGAGAGGGAATAAACATTAAATTACCTTTACTTGAGGACACTTTAGATGGGGGTCTCATGGTCTGAATGAGCCTAAGCAAGTTGCTAATGAGAGAATCCTGCGAGGACAACATACAAAGTGGTCAATTTAGGTGTAAATAAAAACACAGTGGACAGCTTGCCAGTGTGACGTCATCGGTGGTGTAAACTTACTGTGAATTCTGCTCCATTATCGAGCAGAAGCGCTTTGAATCCGTCAAACGTCTGGTTTTTTTCCGCCAGGCTTATGACAAACTCCGCTGCAGTGCAACAAAACACACATTCAGTATTTACACCGGGTTGGTTCGCGCCTTTCACACACTTTAATCCGGCGAAACGATTAACGACACAAGCTAGCATTAGCTTTGGCGAGCTAGCACCCAAAATAGTTCGGCGATAAAACACGAACCTAAGTCTTTGTCGCTGATTCCAAGATGGTTGTCGAGCTCCGTGCACACTTTGGACACCAGCGATAAGAACTCCAGCTGGGAGAGCTCGTCCACGTCGGCGTCTGACATCTTTTAACAGCGAGATTTGTTTGTGGTGCCCAGACTTAGATGCTAGCGTTAGCCTCGGTGCTGCTCTACTTCCGCTTCCGGTTTAGGCGGCAACACACATTATATATATATATATATATATATATATATATATATTAAACCTTTATTTATAAATTGCAACGTTTATAAACAATTGAGAAATAATAATAATCAAAATAAGTACAAAACAGTGCCAGGAGGTTGTAAACTCAATAAAATAACTAAAATAGAATGCAATATATATATATATATATATATATATATATATATATATATACACAAAAACAGGTCGGGTATTGAGAAACTTACATTTATGAATATAAAACTTAGCCAATATTATGGTTTAGGCGGCAATGTATACATGTAGCCTCGGTTCTGCTCGACTTCCGCTTCCGGTTCAGGTGGCAATGTTGTTGTTTATTTAAACCTTAATTTATAAATTGCAACGTTTATGAACAATTGAGAAATAATAACAATCAAAATAAGTACAAAAACAGTACAAAACAGCGCCATGGGGTTGTAAATTCAATAAAGTAACTAAAATAGAATGCAATATATATATATATATATATATATATATATATATATATATATATATATATATATAAAACA